>NC_133788.1:24642333-24677916 GCF_003597395.2 Chelonoidis abingdonii
ACCGCTCCTGAAATCGATGGTAGCTTTGGACCATGGACGCAAACAATCGATTTCGTGATCCCACTGTGGACGCGCTAAACCGATTTTATTAGATCTGTTTTGTAATATCGGTTTAAGCTAATTCGAAATAATCGTGCAGTGTAGATGTACCCTCAGTCTCTGGGTTTCTGGTTCAGCTTAAACTTTCATCTCCCTCTTCCCTTCCACTAGCCCCTGATTGAGTTGCTAATTAAATTCAGTTCCTGTCCATTACCTAACCCCATACTCAGCTTCTCCTTCCACCTGGAAATGAGTTGGTGGCTTTGTCCCATAGGTCTTTTGAGATGAAAGGTGCTAGATAAATGTTTTATAAATTGTCCCCTTTGGCAGTCTCTGCAGATAGACTCTGGACTCGACTCTGGACTCAACTCTGCGCTAGGTTGCATCCGAAGCTTGTTGGTGGGACAGAATGGAGTAACCTGTCCTGCCACTGCTTATGCTGGATTCAGTCTGTGACTAAATGAAGGACTTTTCTTTCAGGGCTGTCAGTATTGCACCTTTACTGGCACATTTAATTTCAGACATGGTTTTAAAATGTTTTCCTGTTGTCTCTTTCTCCTAGTTTGCAAGACAGTCAGCAGGAAGGCCCGGAGGCTCCACCCTCTTGACCAATGGACCATCTCTGGATCAAGCCTTTCTATATCCAATCGGCAGGCGATTTTAAATCTCCCATAGCTAATTCTAGATGCCCTTTAATATTGTGAGCAAATAGTCTGGTACTAAGCACTCCAATGTTAGCACGTATGTGAAGGAGGCAGCTCCTTGGAGACTTGTGACTTATAGATTGCTGTATTTATGACTCCTCCCTCCTTTTTTCATTGTGTTCAGACCAATTTCCATGTGGCCGTTTGATTTCCAAGTGGCATTTTTAGCTGAATTAGTCTTGTAATGTGGTGATTTAGATTTATTTTTTTGTTTTCAAAACTGGGATAAACTGCTGCCTTTGTCCTGTCCCGGCCCTTCACCATTCTTTGAGTGTCCATTTATGGAGAGGGAATTGTCAGTATTTATTTTAGAGTGCAAAACTATTCCACAGAATTCTAGGCTCTGACTTTTGCTCCCAAAGTCACGATATTACTGGCATACAGGCTCCAACATGCACCTGTGTTGCTAAGGTCAAGTCTGCTATTAAGAGACCACCATACGTGGCCACTGCAACAGCATTACTTGGTATGTCTAAACACACACAACTTAAAGGGACTGAACAGCAGGTATCCTGTATGTGTGAATGCTGAGACCTGAATGCATCTTTTGTCTAGATAGGTGTCTTTCCTTTGGCCCATGGAACTATGTTGGTGTTCTATAGTTGTGTGTATAAATCAGCCTTTTAAAATTGTTATGATAACTTACCTGATGAATCTCACAATCTACTGGACTGCCCTTTATTATGATTGCTCATAATTTGTAAAACTAACGCTATTTTGTTCACCCATGAAAAGAAAATGAGTGTCCCAGGACAAGCAGAATTTTGTGATGCTGATAGACATAAATAATCTCCATATCCAATCACGCTCAGATGTCTGGATTTGTGCTGCTGTTCAGCAATAATACTTTTCTGCATACTACCCATTATGAAATTGCTAGAACTTAGTTTGCCTTTCTGTGCTGCGAAAAGGCAAGATGTGAGGCCAAGCAATCTCTGCACAAGATAATTGCAATTTCCCAGGGTTGCAAAGGATGTTGCTTAGTGGCAGAAAACAGCTCCAGAACTCATTCTTAGTCTGTGTCCTTATGGTGGTATCTCAGTTTTAAACAATTAAGCTGGACAGAATCAAACAAACGTTACTTTATTAAATACATGAGGAAACATGACTAGAAGAAAAAAGGGCTTTCCTGGCTGATCGGTAGAGGCCAGTGTTTGGCTTGCTTCTGCCAGCAGCTATGTAATCAAATTTCATTCCCTTTATCTGTATTGGGTTGAAGTAAAGTGAAATGTAAATGCCAAAGGCAGCTGTGATGTTACCACTTCCACCTCCACCTCCCCACTTTTTTTTTTTAATAATGCTGGCTTCATGCAGTATACCTGACTTGTACTCAGCCTCTTACAAACCTTCATCAGACAGTAGATCCTGAATCAGTCCCGTGGCATGCTGAATGAAAGTGCGGGGATGAATTGTTTTCGGTGCAGGAAAAAGATGCACAGGGCTTGCTCTAAAGGAAGAGGCTGGTCTTCAGTCAAGAGGCAATTTATTCTCCCCACCCCCCCCCCCCCTTTTTTTTTTTTGTTTGGGTAAGTCTGTTCTTTTGCCTTACAGATGTCTAAGTGCAATAAGCTCTGTTGAATCGTACTGATGACTCTGGCTGATCCTTCTCAGTGACCTCAGAGGGTTTTTGGGATGTGGATTTTAGCATACTCACGAAGTAGAAGTAAAACCAGCTCATTATTAAATAATAGTCTAAGATATTAAACCTTAATCTTCAAGACTATTTGGGACCAGGAAAATTGTTTTTGTGGCACTGTTTCTCTAGGGGTTTCAGAAGCAGAGTCCAGGAGTGTATGCCCCTTACTAGAGTTCCCTCACTCTAGAATATTTTAATTGAGAATTAACACATTGACTTGTTAACATCTTGTCAGTAGCAGAGTTTAAGGAGGGATTCTTACACTTGGGGAAAACTTGAGAATATATAACATGATTGTTCTTAGATACTTTTTTTTATATATACATTCAAGAGGTTTTCTAGCTGACATTTCATCTCCATGGAAACAGATTGTGACGTTTATAAAGACAGGATCAGAAAACGATTGTCTATGAGGGTGAAAGCTCGTATTTAAACACAAAGCTTTCCTGATTAGCAGTAATTACTAGGAAAAAATGCAGGAAACTGCAAGCTAAATACATGATTTGAAAAAAAAATTCACATTTATCCAGAGTGAAAGTTTTCCTCAAAGTTGGGATAGAGAGATTCTGTAGAGACCTCTCTCAGGGGCAGTCTTGATCCTTGGTTCCCACTAGTGAGAGCATAGCGAAATGTAACAATCTTCACTGATTGTATTCATGTGCTGTATATCTCTTGCATTGGCTTTGGCAAGAACCCAAAACCTGCTGGCTCCCGGAGGGGTTAATGATTGGATGTTTGTTTGTTCTAGGGGGATCGTTGTGCTGTCACATTCTCTTCAGATCCAAACTGGGTGCCCTGGTTGGATTTTAAACACTGCAGTTCTGATCGGAAGCAGGTGCCCTGGTGGAGAGCCCCATGGGCTGGGATGTTTTAGCTGGAGTTTACCTGATGGAGGCCACAGTGACACTCTGTACTCCCAGCACACTTGCACCTTTCTGGGTTTATCCTCCTACAGCCCCTGCTGGGACTCCCTGACAAGTTTTGATTGGTTCATAGTCCTATTCCTTTTACAACATACACTTTGTAGAATTAATTAGATTATCTTGTTTCTTTAATGTGAGTTTGTGCCTTTTTGTCTCCTTATCTTCCAATACAGACATATTGGAAACAAATCGAATAAAATCTTAGAGCTTTTTGGAGTCCATTGTCTATTTTATACCTTATTATGTGGGTCTAATATTCCACATGCATATGCTATTGTGTAAAATCTAATGATTATAGAATTATGTACAGAGAACCTACAGTTTGCTGGATTCCTTACAGAACAAACAAGTCCTGATTCTGATCTCATGCTAATGTAAATCAGGAGTAACTCCACTGAAGTCAGTGGAATTACTCTATTGTAAAACTGATGTAAAATAAAAATCTGACCATGTTACCTGTATTTACAATCTAATATTAGCTGCAATGCAGCAAACAAGTGGAGAGAGAAGACATAGGTAAAAAAATTAAATGGTTACTTAAGACCATTATGTGAACAACTTGCTGGTCTTTAATATTAATCTTGGTGTAGTAGGTATTTGAGAGGGAGTAAGGGCAGAATAAAAATTAGATTAAAGTAGGGGTTCTGTCAGTTCTAGAGTGACTATATCTCACTTGGGCATTATTTATGTTATTTTTCACAAGTCTGTTTTCTTGCTGTGGATTGGGCCTGAGCCACTCTTCTTTCTGTGAATGTTCTGGGTGTTCTAGCTCTACCCCTGCAGGTGTGGTAGCTCTATCCTTAGACTAGAGCTGAGGTCTTTGGAAAAGAGAGAGACAGGTTTGTGGTGGGGTGTCTTGTTGCAGTTTAAAGATTACTTACTCAAGGGGGAAAAAATTCTGGAAAAAAGAGAGCAGAGCAAGCTCTTCCTATTTTAAATGGTGAAATATCATTGCTATCAAGCCATGATTCCCAGTTGGGGTGGAGGCTCTTGGTGGGGATGAGGACTAAAGCCCTTCCTCTCTAGTCTACCTGTGGCTCCTGCACTGTGCTGTGCTTACAGCAGCTGTGTTTTTCAGGCGGACTAACAAGCAGAGTTTATAATGCAGAAAAATACAGTGGTCTTTCCACATCACTTCTGTCCTCTGTCACTGTAGGCTTGTTCCATTTCCCCCAATGTGGATTGGACTGGGGGGGCTAGCTGGACCCACAGAGATCAGTGGCCCATCTAGCCCCCAATTCTCTGTGGATGGGGCTGTTGTGAGTTGTGGCAGAGGAAGAGGGCAGTATGAGCCCCTAGACTCTTGTGCCAATACCTGTTGGCCATAGTGGGAGTGGAGTGGCTTGCAATAGGGAGACCAAAGAGCAAGTGTGAAAAATGAGGATGAGGGTGGTGAGTAATAGGTGCCTATACAAGAAAAAGCTCCAACTATTGGGACTGTCCCTATAAAATTAGGACAGCTGGTCACCATAGCTTGCAATCCTTGCTGTCAAGTGGCAGAGAGCTCCATAGGCTACTCCCCCATCATGCTCATGTAGGGTGACCAGATGTCCCAATTTTACAGGTACAGTCCTGATATTTGGGGATATTTCTTCTATAGGCGCCTATTACCGCCCGCGCCCCCCTCCCCCCCCGTCCCGAGTTTTTGCTATCGGATCGCTCTATGCCCACGTTGGCCGCTGTTTGTGTCACGTGATCTGCGCTCCCGCTCCGCTGCAGGGAAGCCCGCCCCCATCTTCCCATTGGCAGGCAGCGGCCTCCCCCTCGTCACGTGGGCTGTGGCTGGCGAGGGCGAGCGGGACCCGTCGCAGGCCTGGACGTATTGCCGCGAGCGCCGCCGGCCTGAGGAGACTGGAGGGAGCTCGGCCCACAGGTGCGGTGGGTTAGAGTCCGAGCTGGCCTGGAAGCGCCGGTCTGGGGCGGCTGCGGCCCTCGCTGCGCTGCGCTCGAGTCCCGCTGCCCGGGGAACCAGGCGCCTGGATAGGCCCGGCCTTGGTGCGGGCCCGCGCCCCCCCCCGGAACCTGGCCCCGCCTCTCGGATCGGGACCCTCCCCTCGGAGGGTGCGCGCGGAGGGGAGCGGACATGGGACCACCCCCCTCGGAGGGCGCGGGCTCCGGCCCCCCCCTCACCTCGGTTGGGGTATGGGCGGTGGCGTGGAGAGGCTAGGGAACACATCCCTGTCCGATCATGTAGGGATGTGGGGTGGTGGTGGCGGCGGCGGCGGCCTGGGAATGACCCTCACTCCCTCTCCCATGTACTTATGTGTGGACTGGGGATGACCCCCCCATCTCCCCTGCATGCAGATGGCTTGGGGACAATTGTACCCCTGGCTGCATATATACCTTGGGGGGAGGAACTCAGGGACACCCCCATGTAAGTAAACAAATATATTTGGGTTTTCAGGGGGATGCAGGACCTCAGGGCTCCTGTCTGGTTTACTGATGGGGGCCCAGGGACACACCTCTGGTATATGTATGTGGAAGGAAGGGGACCAAACTCTTTTTTTTTTTTGTGAGAGGGCACCCTGGGATCCCACTGGGCTTTTGGTTCCTAGCACTCAGTCAGCCTGCTAACATACCCATTCCTGACAAGAGCTCCTACTTTCCCAGCAGATCTTTGAGGAGGGTGAGGATGGAACCCAGGGGCCTGGCCCAGCCAATTGATTTAGAGATCATGAAGAATCTCAGGTAAGCGAGTTTTGGATTGAGGTCCATCAAAACTTGGGGGTTTTGATGTGTTTGTGAAGTCTTGTGTATCCCTGAGTTTCCCCCTACTTTGTATTCCTTTCTGGGGGGAAGGGGAAGAGGAAGAGAATTGTTTGCTCTCTGGGTAGACTAAGCTGGGGTTGCCAGTACAAAATTAAGTCTGGATAACTACATTGCTCAAGGGTGTGAAAAATCCACATCCCCATGAGCAGTACAATCAAACAGACCTAACCCCCAGTATACACAGCTCTTGATTAATGGGAGAATTTTCCAGTTGACTTAGCTACCACCTCTTGGGAGATGGATTACCTGTGCCACTGGAAACCTCTCCGGTTGGCATCGGCAGTGTCTATATTGAAGCGCTACAGTGGCCCAGCTGCTGTGGTTTAAGTTTAGGCATACCCTGAGGAGGGAAGTCAGAGAGAACCAGAGCCTAAAAATGAAGTTCACTACAGCTTGCCTGGTGAATTACAGCACAGTCCACTCTGGTCAATCCACAACTTTTATTTCTTCGTATTAACCTAAGGACTTTGAATGCTGTGTTCTGTTCTGGTTGTAACTGCAAATACTGGCTGGGTTGCATTAGTCTCAGAAGAGTATACAAGTCTCTACCAGGAGTCTGTCTTGGTTAGATTTGCTGAGCAGAGCTCATAGTATAAAGCAGGAATGCTGGAACCCAGTAGCTCAATCTAGGACTTGGTGAGTCTGTGTGGCCTGCCTTGAAGGAAGAGTGAGACCACTTGAGGGTCTGACATCCTAAAGGGGCTCCTCCAAGAGACTGTTTAAAAATTGTAGATCTGTGATGGGGTTGTCTTCATCTGTCTTCATGCACTTCATTGAGCCAGCTCTTCCAGGGTTCAGGGGCTGGTATATGTTTGTGTTCTGAAGACCTCCCTCATTCATTCTAGTTGCTGCTTCACTGCAGAAAACTGCTTAATTTTATGCAGCAGCTCCAATATTAGTGGATATTACTAATGGAGCTTAGTGGTTTGTGTCAGCAGTGAGAATTAACCTTAGAGCTGTAGTAATATATGGACCTGCTGTTCCCCTTCTTAAAGAAGAGATTAGAAGATCTCATGACCTGCTGAAATCCATGATTAGATCTTCTCTTTTTTTTTTTTAAATAAAAGCCCTTGAAAGTTTATATAATGGCTTGTAATTACTGAAGCATGTGATGACTGTCCCAGCTCATTAGCAAGGAGTTATACTAATTACCAACTTTGCATAGTCACATGGAGTAAAGAAGAAAAACTGATTTTCTACTTTTTAAACTTTTGGAACTTGAGTAATTTCAGACAGGAGAACTGAGCATTGTTTGACTATTTAACAGGTTTTTTCCTAATTAAAAAAGGCCCACTTCTTAATTTTTAATGTAGAGAGTGAAATCTGCTGTACTTGTTTAGATTCAGAACAACATACCAGAAACCAAAATTCTTCCCTTCACTGGCAAATACAAAGGGAAGGCGTTAAATGAGTCTCTGACTTTATTTTTGCTACAGGCCAGTGCTTTTAACATAATGGCTTCTGGGGGGATGAATTGTGATGTCACAAGCACTGGACTGTGGACTTGACAGTGAATGAAGAAAGCTTCTGTTTACAGAAAATGGATGTAAAACTTAAACTGGGATTTGACTAAGATATTAAGCCCTTTGTAAAGTTTCCCAGGTATGTCCTCTTCCCTCTGAACCAAGCAACTGAGGCATTTTGAGGATGTGTAGGATTTCCATTTGCCAGTCTTTTCAGGAGAAAAGCTAGGGCACCAATGACTGCTTATGTGATCTTAGAGTAAATCTCCTATTAATATATAAGTTAAATAATTTGTTCTTTTAAAACACCCTCACAATTTGATTTCTGTAGACATATTAAGGGGAAATAAAGGAAATTCTAGTTACTAGAAATAAATCAAATGAAGATAAGGCATCATAGATTGTGGAAAAATTTTGCCAGAGTGCTCCATTTGTCTAGAGCTGTGAGGAAGGCACTATAGCAATAAATATTTCTAACTCATTTCTCTGCTGTCAGGTAATTAACAAGAATTTATAGGACTGGGTGCTCTCTTAAAAAAAGCAGCATTGTTCAGTCTTGGAGGTTCACATAGATTCATAGAGTTTTTTTGTTTTTTTTTAAGGCTAGAAAGGACCACTGTGATCTTCTACTCCAGTGGTTTTCAAGCTTTTTTCATTTGCAGATCCTTAAAAATTTTTGAATGGAGATGTAGATCCCTTTGAAAATCTTGGACATAGTCTGTGGATCCCAGGTTAAAAACCACTAGTCTAGTCTGACCACCTGCATAACCCTGGCCAGAGAACTTTCCTGTATTAATTTCTGTTTCAAATCTAACAGCTGTGTTTGAATTAGAGCAGATCTTTTAGAAAAAGAATCCAATCTTGATTTAAAATTTACCAGTGATGGAGAATCCACCATTGCCCTTGATAAGTTGTTCCAATGATTAAATACCCTCACTGTTAAAAAAAATTTGCACCTTATTTCTAATCTGAATTTGTCTTCATCTTCCAGGTATTGAGTCTTGTTATACCTTTATTTGCAAGATTGAAGACCCCTCTATTACCAAATTTCTGTTCCCAATGTAGGTACTGATAGACTGTGATCAAAGCACTCCTTCTCCTTCTCTTTGGCAAACTAAGATATAACTCCTTGAATTTGTTGCTATAAGGCATGTTTTCCAAACCTTTAATGGTGCTTGTGGCTCTTCTCTGGACCCTCTTCAATATTTCTTCATCCTTGTGGACATCAGAACGAGTGTCAAATACAGAGGTAATATAACCTCCCTACTCTACTCAGTAGTCCCCTGTTTATACATCCAACAATTGTATTAGCCTTTTGCTACAGGTTCAGCACGTGTTTAGCTGATTGTCCACTATGACCCCTCAAGTCTTTTTCGCAGTCACTGCTTCTCAGGATAGATAGCCCCCTTCCTGCAAGTATGGCCTACATTCTTCATTCTAGATATATAACCTTACATTTGACAATATCAAAATGTACATTGTTTGCCTTCATATAGTTTGCCAAGTGATGCAGATCACTCTATATCAGTGACCTATTCTCTTCATTATAACCACTTCATGTCATCTGCAGACATTATCAGAAATTATTTTGCGTTTTTCCAAGACATTATTAAAGATGTTAACTAGGGCCAAGGACCAGTCCCTGCAAGACTCCACTAGAAATACATCAGCTGCTTGATGATTGCCCTTTCATAATTACGTTCTAAGATCTGTCAGTTATCTAGTTTTTAATCAATTTAATGTGTGCCATGTTGATTTTTGTATCATTCTAGGTTATTAATCAAGATGTTGTTCAGTCCCAAGTAAATGCATTACAGAAGTCTAAATATATTACAGCAACTTTATTACCTTTATAAACCAAACTTCTATCCCATCAAAAAATATCAAGTAGTTTGCCTAGACTTATTTTCCATAAACCATGTTGATTGACATTAATTATATTTACCCTTCTTTAATTCTTTATTAACCAAGTCTCATCTCATCCATTCAATTTTTTTGCCTGGGATTGATGTCAAGTTGACAGCCCTATGTTTCTGAGATCCTCCTATTTATCCTTTTTGAAATATTGGCACATTAGCTTTCTTCCAGTCTTCTGGAACTTATTGTAAATCAGCATTATGCAGAAAGCATGCTTGGGAAGGGCTCATTTCTGGGGAATACCCTGCCCTGTGATCCAAATGTCTATAAAATAGGGTTCTCCTGGCTTGAACAGTGTTCTGACACGTCACTTGGTGCTTGGATCAACAGAGTACCTTGAGTAGCTTCTTTATTTTGCAAGAGAACTTACTTGTGATGTCAGTCAGGTGAAGATCTTATCATACCTACTCAGTGTGATTGTTGAGGATCAGTTAATATTGATAGAGAGTTATAAAGTGCTAAGCATTTATAATTATACCCAGTCCATTGGGATTGCCTAATGCCCTGTAGTGGTATGCCTTTTGCTTTCCGTTTCTACAGCTACATTTTCATTACTCTGAAATTTATCCTACAGCTATAGTTCACGAGAATGCTTAATCCTCGAATTGTTTGATTTGATTTTACCTCATATCTTCTCATTTTTTGGTGTGGATCTTCAGGCTGTCAGCTCTTTTCTTCTCTTGTCTAGTGACATTATGGAATTAAATTTTCCTCAATATTTGCTGATATTTTCTCCTTGAACTTTTGTATTCAATAGTTTTTTGTCTATGTATCTTCACTACCATCTGGCTTTCCTTCTGAATGCTAATTTGGAGAGTTTTCTCAGGTAATCCATCTCTTCCCTAGTAGAAGGTGAACTGTAGTATATATGAAAGAAAGGCCCATCACTTACTGCGGTATCAGCTTATTCTACTGTAGCTTCTGGCTAACTTCAATATAACATTTCAAAGGAAAATTTTCATTGAGGAAAGATATTCCAGTGGTTAGGGCACTACCCTAAGAGTGAGGAGATATAGGTTGAATTCCCTGCTTTTTCCGAAGACTTCCTGTGTGACCTCAGTCTTTCTGTGCTCCAGTTGCAAAGTGGGAAGAATAATACAGTAGAATCTCAGAATTATGAACACCAGAGTTACGAACTGACCAGTCAACCACACACCTCATTTGGAACCAGAAGTATGCAGTCAGGCAGCAGCAGAGACCAGAAAAAAAAAAAGAGGCAAATAAATACACTACTAAACTACTTAAAAAAAAGTAAAGGGAAAGCAACATTTTTCTTGTGAATAGTAAACTTTCAACACTGTATTAAGTCAATGTTCAGTTGTAAGTTTTTGAAAGAACAACTGTCATAAACAGATAATTAAGGGTTGATGCCTCGCTTACCTGTAAAGGGTTAAGAAGCTCAGTAAACCTGGCTGACACCTGACCAGAGGACCAATATGGAGACAAGATACTTTCAAATCTTGGTGGAGGGAAGTCTTTTGTTTGTGCTCTTTGTTTTGGGGGTGGTTCACTCTTGGGACTAAGAGGGACCAGATGTCAATCCAGGCTCTCCAAATCTTTCTGAATCAGTCTCTCATGTTTCAAACTTGTAAGTAATAGCCAGGCAAAACGTGTTAGTCTTATTTTTGTTTTCTCAATTTGTAAATGTTCCTTTTTTGCTGAGAGGATTTTGCCTCTGTTTCCTGTAACTTTGAACCTAAGGTTAGAGGGGGGTCCTCTGGGCTATATGAATCTGATTACCCTGTAAAGTATTTTCCATCCTGATTTTACGGAGATGATTTTTACTTTTCTTCCTTTAATTAAAAGCTTTCTTTTTAAGAACCTAATTGATTTTTCCTTGTTTTAAGATCCCAAAGAAAGGATTGATTGGAACATCACCAGGGATTGGAGGGGGGGGGAAGAGGGGATGGTTCATTTCTCACTTATTTAAGATCCGAAGGGTTTGACGATCCGTGTTCGAATAGGGAGACAATGGTGATAAGTCCCTCAAGGCAACCCAGGGAAGGGAAAGTTTTGGGAGGACAGAGAGTGCTCCAGACACTGGAATTCTGGATGGTGGCAGTGTACCAGATCTAAGCTAGTAATTAAGCTTAGAAGTGTCCATGGAGGTCCCTACATCTGTACCCTAAAGTTCAGAGCGGGGAAGGAACCTTGACAACAACCATAACATTTTGTTCAGAGTTACGAACAACCTTCATTCCTGAGGTGTTCGTAACTCTGAGGTTCTACTGTACTGCCTTGTATCACAGAGATGTTGTGAGGATAATTACATTAAAGATTGTAAGTTATTCAGATACTTTTGTAATGGATGCTGTATAAGAACCTAAGGTAGGTGGAAATTAGCTGCTTAGTGTTTTAAAGACCACCTGCAGTATAATAATATTGGAAAATCCTGTCTTAGAAAACTGTGTACAGTATTAGATACTGTCTGAAAAGTTAGGTGGCAGGTCTGTGCTTTTGGAATCCCTCATCAGAAGCTCTAAGTTCTTTGTGGCTTTTTATGCTATACTCAGATAGAATTGAGTAGTGCACATGCCTGGAAGTTAGAGATTACATTTCTTCTAACTGTCGAAAGAAACATGTGATTCAAATCACATCAGCAATAAATTCTCGTAAACCTCAGGCTCTTAACAGAGTTAAATCTGTTAGGAAGAAATGTGAGTTAGTATGTGAGGTGAGGCAGGACTCATCAGCTTTTGTCAGAAGCAGTAGAGCGTGACTGATCTTAATGCTGTATTTCTTTCAGCTTTACTGAAAGAATGCACCTATACGTTTTTGCTAGGAATAATGCTGAATTTCACATGAGTTAAAACTGGAGCTGAAGAACCCTGTGAGTGTGTCACTGAGGGTTTTCCTGTACTCAGGATTTGAAGGGTAATGTGGCTGGCACTTTGGAGTATAGTTGTGCTGCTCTTCTGTCCAGATGGCATCCTTGAATAGTGAAGATGCACTTCAGGATTCATCGTCCCTCTCCCTGTTTGATTTAGAAAGCCTGCTCCCCTTCCGCAGCCGTTCTGCAAGTTTCAGCAGTACAGGGTCCAGTGGTCGCTTACAGCTCCGACAGCGAGTGGCACAACTCATGGCTTGTGTGGAGGACATCAGCTCAGATGATGAGATTCATGAGGAAGTCTCTCGCACGCTAGATGAGGCTTTCCTGATTTGGGGGAAAAAGTTGAAAGACAAGTGTCAAGAGTTCAGGTTTCATTTTCTGATTGGCGGGTTGTTAAAAATTTGTGTAGCTAGTAAATAGTTTTTATGATACTTTTCAGTTATTTGTAAATCTTGTGTTTTTTTTTTCCCCACATATGAGAGGTTTGCAGTGGAAAAGTGCTCACCTGTTTACACTTCAGTTTTGTCTTCTTTTTTTTTTATATGTAGACTACACTTGGTAACCTGGAATGTGGGCACAGCTTCTCCTCCTCCTGATGTCACTAGCTTACTTCAGCTCAGTTCACAGGGACCGAGTATGGATATGTATGTTATCGGGTAGGTATGTGATAAAGGACACCATGGTCAGTTCTCTGTACGTTTACTGCCAAAATTTGTTTTTTCAATAACTGCCCAGTTCTTTTGAACAGCCATAATTACTGTGATGGTTGTGAAAGGTGAAGTGTTGGATCATAATATCACTAAATGCAGAAGTCTAAAGGCTGGGGGCTAGTGACTGTGAATAGAAATTAGGAGTATATTGTGATTAACTGTCTGCTTGTTTCCCCAACTCGCATCTTACATCTTTTTATGTAGCAGAGCTACAGGTCTTATGTGCCTTGATACAAGCTCACTTACTCAAACATCTACAAATTTTAAAAATTCTTACCTCACTGGCAGTTGTTGACAACACTTTACAGGGCAGAGTTTTTAAAGAAATCAAGGGGAGCCAAGTGTTTGAGCAGAATCTTCCTTGCCTACTGTGTCAGTCAAGGTGTTTTTGTCCTTGCATGAGTCACTCCATGGCAGTGCCAGTGGGGTTCTGATCTGTCAGATCACCCTGTAGTCAACTCACCCCCTTCTCTTTCCTTCAGCTAAATTGCGGCAACACCTTGTAATGGTATCGTTTATCACTTCACCTTCTGTCACCCTGCATTTGTCATGAATTTTGACATTGAGCATAAGTCAGGGCTCTGGTTTAAGACTCTGTAGCTTTCCTGTTTTGAAAGTTAGCACCATGGATAGATTACACTGCCTATTGTATCATGCATGGGTAAGAATAAGAAACATTATAACTGCTTCCAGGAAATTCTATTAAGATGTCATGGTATTAGTCTTACCTGTTTGTGCTCCTAAAACTTATAAGACTCTGCCAAAAGTATGGATTAGATTGAGCCCAGGATATATGAGTAACCCTGTTGTATTCAGTTTACAGGAGGTGAACTCCAAGATCATAAATTTCCTTTCTGACTGGGCATTTGATGATCCGTGGAGCATTTTCTTCATGACTGTATTCTCTCCTTTGGGTTATATCAAGGTAACTTCTCAATTCTCTAAATGGTTAGCACCCTCCATTCATTATTTTTCTCTCCAAACTCTGATTACTGTGAGTAGTAGGGAACACCTTGGCAACTGGTACTGAGTATTTTTGTACAGATGCTGATAGTTATCGCTATACGCAAGTCTTTCCATTAGACTTGTAACCTGCTGGCCTGTTGGCACAGGCACTTTCTGAAGTAAATGGAATCTCAACACATCTTAAAGTAGAAACAGTGTCTTATTTGCCTCGTGGGCATCATAGCTTTAGTAACATTCAGTAAACTAAACCTTCCTTGCAAGAGGAAGGGTATTTGCACTGCTTGTAGTCAGTTCTGCAGATGCCTAGCATTACACACCCGTCAGTTAGAGGTTGAGCTTTTAAAATAGCAGTTGTAACCATCCAGCAATGCTGGGATGCGGAGGCAGTTGGCAAAACTTATTCTTGACTTAAAAACTCCAGCCATGTGTGGCCTCAGATTTTGAGTGAAATGACGTGATTTGTTCCTTCTAAGCATGAGTATTGTTACAGATAGTAGCTGTAGGCTAGTGAGGCGGAAAAAGATTAATATTTGGTCTTTAATTGTATGAAAAATATGACAGTTTTCAGTATTCTGAGATCAGGCTATGCCTATACTAGTGGCTTCCGCAAGTGTAGCTGTATTAGTCAGGTCTGAAGGGGTCTGATCCCTGACCAATATAGCTGTGCTGGTAGAAAAACCTAGTGCAGGGACAGTTATTTCAGCAAAACTTCTTTTGCTAGTATAGCTTGTTTTGCTTGAGGGAATAGTTTTAAGCACAGCTTTTCTGGTAAAAACTGTGTCCACACTTAATGTCTACACTGCCCATGTTACAGCAAGGCCACCACAGCACTGCTGCAGCAGCTCTGTGACGTGGGCAGACTAGACACACTTTATCGCCAGGGGAGCGCTCTCCCGGTGATTTAAAAAAAACAAACCTCGCCCCGAATGAGGGGTGGTAGCTTTATTGACGGGAGTGCGGCTCCTGGCGGTAAAGCGCTACTGGCGCTTTTCAGCACTAAAACTTTTGTCGCTCAAGGTGTGTTTTTTCACACCCCAGAATGACTGGGGCTTTATTGCTGAAAGTGGCAGTGTAGACCCAGCTTTAGGAAATCGTTGCAGGTGTTGCGTTTCTATAGTATGACGGCACTTCTAATAGACATAGCTCCAGTTTCACACTTGGAAATGGTGTGGAAAGTGGAAACATTAGGGGGTCAGGATGCAGAGATTAGATATTCACAGAGTTTAGTAATATGAAACACTCAATTTAGACTCACGAAAAATACCAGCTCAAGAAATAGATTTTGTCCTTTAGAGTTGTCTGTTTGAATCTCTTTTTGGAATGGAGATTTCAAAAGTGACTAGTGATACTGGATGTGTCAATTTTTGGTGTCCATCTTGAGACGCACTTGTGGGTCCTGCCTTTTAGAAAGTTCTGAGCACCCAACCTTTAAAGGTTCACATGAACTATTTCTCTGATTATTTCAGCAGAAATATCTAGTTAAATGTTCACACCTTCGTAGGTGCCAAAATCTCCAACCCTCAGTTGTCCAAACATCCAGTTTCCCTCTGATACGTTCTACAATACAATACAATTAGGCATTTTCAGCACAAAGTTCTACAATAGATTTGAAAATTAAAATTTTAGGGACAGCATTGTATTTATTTTCAGTTTAAGTAATAAGGAATACTGTACTGATCAGTTTAATATTTAATTCAACAAAATAACTCCCTTTTTAATTTGAGATTACCTTTGAATTTCCAGTCAATGGCACTTTCAGAAGCTCTTCAGTATGTGCTTTACCATAAACTGTAGGTCAGACATGCTGTCGGAAATATGCGATCTTGGGTGTGGCATTCTCCAACTAAAGGCCTGGGGAGCAGACTCCAGTATTTATGGAGTACTTGGGATACCACACAACCTGACTGTGACCTTTTTTCTCATCTTTTGCAGCTCTCATCCGTTCGAATGCAGGGACTCCTCCTGCTGGTCTTTGTGAAGCATGCTCATATCCCCTTCATACGGGACATTCACACTCACTACACGCGCACAGGCCTTTATGGATATTGGGTAAAGGATATCTGAGAGCTGATGGCATGGATTACTGCA
Organism: Chelonoidis abingdonii; assembly: GCF_003597395.2. Classification (NCBI taxonomy): domain Eukaryota; kingdom Metazoa; phylum Chordata; order Testudines; family Testudinidae; genus Chelonoidis; species Chelonoidis abingdonii. The sequence goes on from NC_133788.1 coordinate 24,658,379, forward strand.
TGACTACATGATGTGGATTTCTTAGGGAGCTTTTTGGGTTTTTTGGCAATAAATGTACTAGAGACTTGTATAGGTTCTTCCCACTTTCCCCCTCCCTGACCCCAAGGCCAGAAGGGATAGTTATGATCACGTAGTATGACCTGCATAACACAGGCCACAGAATTTCACCAGTTTATTGGCTGAGAGATTTCTGAATGATGGCTATTGAATATTGCTTTTGTAAATTTAAAACAAAACACAAATATTTATTCCTTAATAGCACTGTTTGAAATTACAAATGTTGTAGCAATGGATAAATTTGCAGCTGTTGACCATAACTTCAAAGAGCGCTGTTATTTTTCCACTTCAGGGGAACAAAGGAGGCGTCACCATTCGCATGTCCCTCTATGGTCATATGATCTGCTTCATGAATTGCCATTTGCCTGCTCACATTGAGAATGCTGAGCAACGACTGGATGACTTTGAGAAAATTCTGGAAATGCAGCAGTTTGAAGATGAGAATGTGCCAAATATTCTAGACCATGAGTGAGTGTTATACTCAAGTTCTAGAACAGTTTTATTTCTTCCCCATTTCTGAGATAATTGTGTCTGTCATAGGTTCATTCCACAACATTCTCTTAAGTAGGGATTTGTCTGAGGACTTCTTCCATGTGTCACACTTTTACTTTAAATGTCTCTTCAGTGGATGTGTTCCTTGAATTCAGACGGAAAGAGCTGGAAAAGATCTCCTGGAGATCTGAGGCTTGTAGTGCAGGATTATACTTTCTGCTAATCTCAAGTAGTAGTTAGTTAGTTAGTCTGAGTAATATAGTTTTCTAGTGGTTGGAGGCCATTAGAAGATAAAACCCATATATGCTGAGATTCTCCTTTTTCTCTGTAAGTAGAGTTTGTTTTTTTTTTCATTTTGCTGCGTTTTTGCAATTTTATCTACCTAAATGGATTTGTTAACTTGTCAAGAACTGGTGGATGGAGGCTATTTTATTACTTAATTGCCCTGGGTGTTATACTGTCTCTCAGATTTCTAACCTAAATATTCCACTATCTGTTTCAGGCCACTAGTCTGGTTTTTATTTTTTTAATTTTACAGGAATTACTTAAAATGGCTTAAAGAATAAAAGTAGGAATTCGTTAAAGGGGGGGGATCCTCCCTCCCCACCATGAATGGAGTGGTGTTAACTGGCCACTTCAACTTGAATAGTTCCTTGAAATATGTTAACTGCTTATGCTAAACAGTCTTTCACATTATGTTTAAGAGCATGGCTACACTGGAAACTTCAAAGGACTGTCGGGGAATGCTCTCGCAGGAGCGCTTTGAAGTGCGAGTGTGCTCCTGTTAATCCACCTCCAGCAGTACCCGTTTTCTCGACAACTTCGCAGTGTAGTCAAGCCCTGAGTACATTTCCCAGACCTGAAGAAGAGCTCTGTGTAAGCTCAAAAGCTTGTCTCTCACCAACAGAAGTTAGTCCAGTAACCTCAGCCACCTTGTCTTTCTAATATCGTGGGACCAAAATGGCTACAACAACACCGCATATAGGAAAATACTTTGTAATAAAAAAAAACAAAAAAAACCATTTGTAGTGCAGTGCACCAAAATAGAAGTATTTCACATTTCAGTCATTTGATATCTCTCCTTCTCCCTGACTCTGGGGGCTGACCCACTGCAGTCCCCCAACCCTATATTAAAAAAACCTAAGAAATTAGCTGTCATTCAACAAAGCTTTAGGACACTCCCTAGCAGGGCAAAACCTTAAATATGGAACTCAGAAATGAAAGGAGAAGGCTCATTTCTGTGCTTCTTTTGTATTGTGTTCAACATTGTCAGTCTACTCCATGAGGATTTCATTTCTCATTTTCAACAAATTAAAAAAAGCAATATGTACTCCAGGTTCATCAAACTTTTGCTATAGTGCAAAACCTTAACAGTGCCTGAAGATGTTCTGGTATCAACAGATTGATGTAGCTGCTTATCACGTATGCCAGACATTTGGAAGTTACTCTGCCTCAATGTTGTTGAAGGTGCCATTAAACTTGCAGTCTAGCACAAAATGTTGATGAAACTGGAGTATTGGCATAGGTGGTGAGTGACCGACGGGCTTGGGTAGGCTAGCCCCCAGCTGGCCTGCCCCTTCTGCCCGGCACCCACTGCCCTTCTCCTGCTGCAGCCCAGAATGCCCCACCCCCCCCAGCTTTGAAGTGCCCAGTGAGTAGGCAGGCAGGCAGCTGAGTGCACCCCATTGCCACTCTGGAGCGCTGAGTGACCAGGCAGCACAACCACGAGCGCTGGATGGGTGGGCAGCGTGAGCACTGGCTCCAGCCGCCCAGGGTCCCTAGTTACAGGCCTGCCTCCACTAGCCTCAGCCTGGGGCAAGGGTGCCGGAACCCTCCCAAAAGTGAGTGGGGGGGGCAGCCCGAGGTGGAGGCAAAGGCAGGCACCTGTCTGGAGCTCTGGCTGGCGGAGGCAGGTCTCAGAGCTACAGCCCAGCCATGATAAGAGCTGGGCAGGAAGATACGGGGAACTGCGGCTGACCCTCCGCCAGCCTGAGGTGTAGCAGGCTGAGAGCAGCCCCTGGCCCGTGTTTCTGCCCCTGGGCTTCTTGCCACCGCCCCTGACCCTCCGGGACAGATGGAGGGTCTGCGGCTCCTCACAGCTTTTCACATGTGGCTCTTACCATGGCCGGGCTGCAGCTTCGAGCCCGGAGCCCTCCCGGCTGAAACTGGGTTGGGGAGAGCTGCTGGTGTGGAGTTGTGGACCCTCTGCCTGCCTGGGGTGGATCTAGGGGACGGGAACTTGGCCTGGGGCTGCCTGGGCAGGTGGAGGGGCTGCTGCGGCTCTCCACAGCAGCCTAGGCTCCCCAGCTGTGTTCCACACTGGTCTGGCCAGGGTGGAGAGGTGGGGGCTATGGCCCCACACCGCACAGTTCCAGTGCTACTGGCCTGGGGCTTGGCCACATGAGAAAGAAGAGACATGGGCCCAGTAGGAAGCAGGAGGGGGCCTAGGGTGGAGTGTGGGCAGGGCCACAGAAGCAGTTTGGGTAGGCTGAGCCTTTCCCTGCCTTTGATACCCACTGCCCATGAGTATTAGTACTTGTTGAAATTGAAAGTATAGGCCTTGTGGAGTGCTGGAGTTTGTTGTGTAGTAGGCAGTGTTGAAAATGGCAAGGAATGTAGGAAACTTTCCCCTTAATTTTGATTACCATCCCTTTAAAGTTTTGAACTAGTGGATTTGACATTCTGTATCCTTAACTGTTACTAAATGAAGATTTTGTTTGTGGTGGTTAGATTAGAAATATAGAAAAGTATCTAAGCAATGGAATAACGCATATTTTTCTACATTCTATTGTAATCTCCCTATAGTCATAATCCCTCCCCCCCCCCCCCAAAAAAAAAAAAAAGGTTTATAGGAAACCATGAACACTTACTACTTTTATTTTTTAATAGCATTCTTTTCTGGTTTGGAGATCTAAACTTCCGGATAGCAGATTATGGAATACATTTTGTCCGAGAGTCAATAAGCAATAGCCGATACAATCTACTATGGGAAAAGGACCAGGTATGGTCCCCTTTTAATGTTCTGCTGGTTTTAGTGCTGGCGTGTGCTAAAAATAGCTTACACTGGTGCTTCTGCTCTCACATCTTCTGTCAAAGTTCCTACAGGGACTACAGTATCCCTTCAGAGAGGCCAATGTTAGAGTAGCTTTGAGTTCCCACTATTAATCCTAACTTATTCCCTACTGGGACTGGTACAGCTGTGAAGTCTTACATTTCAGTCCTAAATATTACCTACTTAACTTATATATATTTGTTGCTCTGTTTCATTCTGACTCAGGTGCAGTGCTGACTGAAGATTTCAGTGAACTTTACTGGCTTGTAAATTGTCCTATTGTCTCTATCTGTCTCCCTCTCTCCCTGCACCCCAAGAGGTCATTTAAAATATTAGTGGGCTGGCACTAGCATATCTGCAGTTCCCGAATAACTACTTCAGTATTTCTAGAAAGATTACTTTAAAGGCTCTAGCAGTTGCAAAGGAGCCCCTCTGCCTTTTCTTTGGAAGATGTGTTGCAGTGTGTAAAATTTTGAATCCTTTTTAGAAGATGCTTCCTCATTTCCTTCATGAATGATTCTTTAATCTCTGATTTTAAACATAATCTTTACAAGTTGCCCTTTATAACACATTGTTTATAACATTTGTTTTATTTCTACAGTTAAATATGGCAAAGAAGAAGGAAGCTTTTCTCCAGGAATTTATAGAGGGTCCCTTGCAGTTTAAACCCACTTACAAGTTTGACCTTCACTCTGATGTGTATGACACGAGGTAAAAAGCACAATATATTGTTTCAAGCAGGGAACAGTCTGAGATAAGCCTTGTGCCTCAGTAAATATCAGTCTGATCAACTAAACAGGCTTAGATTTGTCCCAAATTGCTAGTTGACTATCATGGGCAGTGGATAAATCCTAGGTGCAGGGAGGTCCCACTGCTTCTGCCAGAGGCTTCACCCCTCCTGCTGGAGTCCAGAGTGACGACCTCCACGCAGGCACCTCCCTCCCCAGCCAGCCCTGGGCTGCCTGAGCGCCCCAAGCCCCAGAGTGCCAGCTGGGTGTTGGTGTCCCAGCACTGGAACACCAAGTGGGTGGGCAGGTGGTGCTCCTCCTCCAGCCCTAGAGCACCGGGGGGACGGCACCCATTAGCCCCAGATTGGGGCCCCCTGCAGCACAGCGCTAGGAAACTGGAAAGGGTCTGGGGGTAGAGTGTTGGTGGGGCCATGCACAGCTGTTTGTGGAAGCTCAGCCTTCCATGATCTTCGATATCTGTCGCCCATGTTGACTAAGAGGCTATTAGACCTCTTAGTTTATCTGGTTTATTTAATGGGCAATGCTGAATAAATGAACTCTTCTGACTGAAGAGAGCTGTGTTTCCATGTCACATGAGGGGAATGGGAGTGGCAACATGGGCCTGAGCTTGCATTTGGAAGGACTAGATCAGAGGTCCTCAAACTTCTGTACTGGTGACCCCTTTCACATAGCAAGCCTCTGAGTGTGACCACCCTTATAAATTAAAAACTTTTTTATATATTTAACACCATTATAAATGCTGGATGCAAGGCGGGGTTTAGGGTGCAGGCTGACAGCTGGTGACACCCCGTATAATAACCTCATGACCCTCTGAGGTGTCCTGACCCCCAGTTTGAGAACCCATGGGCTAGATGGACCATGTAGGCACCAAATCTTTTTACTCAAAAGTGTTGTCTTCAGGGGCCCAACTTTGTTCTTTAATAAAAGAATATCCTTTGGGTTGAGACACTCCTATTTTGAACCCATTTTCTTACTACTTAAAACAAAATGTGTTTAGCTATTTTTTCTTATCTGAATGTGAAAACTGATTTTCATTACTTCATAAGAACATAACAAATTACTGTCATCATCCTGTCTCTTGGAATGGCCTACACCAGATAATTCAGAGGAAGATTCAAGAAACCTCAGAGCACAAAGCTATGAAATGCTTTCTCTGTGGGCAGGTAATCTTCCTAAATCCCATAATTTAATGGCCGACTCTTGCTAAAATGTGAATGTATATCCCATTAAAAAAACCAAGAAGTGCCTTATCTAATACAACTGTGGATGTTTATCCATATAAGAACATAAGAATGGCCCTACTGGGTCAGACCAAAGGTCCATCTAGCCCAGTATCCTGTCTTCCAAGAGTGGCCAGGGCCAGGTGCCCTAGAGGGAATGAACAGAACAGATAATTGTAAAGTGATCCATCCCCTATTGCTCATTCCCAGCTTCTGGCAGACAGAGGCAAGGGACACCATTCCTGCCCATCTTGGGTTGATGGACATATCCTCCATGAATTTATCTAGTTCTTTTTTTAACCCTGTTATGGTCTTGGCCTTCACAACATCCTCTGGGAAGGAGTTCCAAAGGGTGATTGTGCATTGTATGAAGAAATACTTCCTTTTATTTGTTTTAAACCTGCTGCCTATTAATTTCATTTGGTGACCCCTACCTCTTGTGTTACGAGAAGTAGTAAACAACACTTCCTCATCTACTTCCATTACACCAATCATGATTTTATAAATCTCTGATCCTTTCATGAAGCCTTCTTAAGATCTTGGCTTCAGTGGTATCCTGTGGCTGAGTTCCACAGGTTAATTATGTGTGTGTTCCTTTTATCAGTTTTAAATTTTCTGCCTTTCAATTTAATTGGATGTCCCTTTGCATTTCTATAATGAGAAGTTAAATAGGACCTCCTGATATATCACCATTCAGTCTGCGTATTTCTGTCATGTCCTGTTGTCTTCGTCTCCTCTCTAAACTAAACAATCCCAATTTTTTTTTACCCTCTCCATCAGAATTCTCTCCATACCTGTAATCATCTGTTGCCTTTCTCTTCCCCTCTTCTGTTTCTACTATACTTTGTGAGATAGTTATCAGAGCTCAGTATGGCATTCACAGATACAATTTTTAAGTTCAGAAGAGAGTCACTGTGATCATTTAATCTGGCCTTCATATGACATGCCATAGAACTCCATCCAACCAGTAATTCCTGAATAGAGACACGTAATTTGTGGTTGAACTACAGTATAACTTCTAGAAAGACATCAACTCTTGATTAAAAGACTTCAAGTTGATCACATCCCTTGGTGAGCTATTCTAATGGTTAATTACACACAGCTACACTTAAAATAAATTTACACATGCTTTCCTGTTTGAATTTTTGTAGCATCAGCTTCTAGCCACTGGATCTTGTTGTACCTTTTGAGGGCATTACACTGATTTATGTAATGGCTTTGTAATATTTGTGGAATTTTTCTCACTCATTTTTTATACATGAAAACTCTTTTTTTGCTGTTTGACCCACACTATGATGCCCAATTCTCCCCCCCCCCCCCCGTCTTTTAGAATCCATTAAGGTGTATGAGTAGTTTATATTATTCCTTGAAATGTACATTACCTTGCAGATAAAATTTGATGTTAACAAATGCCTTTTTGTTGCCTGTTCATCTAGCTTGGTTAGATTTTTTTGTAGTTCATTACCCATCTCTAGTTTTGACTAACCAAAATAATTGTCATCAGCATGTTTTGACACCACTGTTTACCCACTTTTCCAGATTAATATATCAAACACTGGACATAGCGGAGAACATTGGACTTTCCACAGTTGAAAATCCTATTTTCCTTTTCTTAGCCAGTTTCTACCTTTGTAAGATTGTTCAGCATGCCAAAAAGTCTGATCACTTAACTTTGTTAAAGCTGAAACTAGGCCTATAAATTGTCATCAGAAACTAATGTTGTCTTGCAAAGTTCTGGGGAGAAACAAATGGCCTGATGCTTTTAATAAATTAATCTATGATACTTCACGTTTGCAGTCCATTATTTTCCTGGACTGCTGGGACACCACAGGGAAGTTTTCAGTTGCTTTAAATCAGTGGCACTCAACCTTTCCAGACAATTGTACCTCTTTCAGGAGTCTGATTTGTCTTGCATACCCGCAAGTTTCATCTAACTTAAAAACTACTTGCTTGCAAAATCAGACATAAAAATTACAAAAGTGTGACAGCACACTGTTAACTGAAAAATTGCTTACTTTCTCATTTTTACCATATAATTATATCAATTGGAATATAATATTGTACTTACATTTCACTATATAGGATCAGAGGGTTAGCTGTGTTAGTCTGGATCTGTAAAAAGTAAGAGTCCTGTGGCACCTTATAGACCGTATTCACCCATGAAAGTTTATGCTCCAGTACGTCTGTTAGTCTGTAAGGTGCCACAGGACTCTGTTGCTTATTTCAGTGTACAGTATATAGAGCAGTATAAAGAAATCATTTTCTGTATGAAATTTTAGTTTGTGCTGCCTTCGCTAGTGCTTTTTATGTAGCCTGTTGTAAAACTAGGCAGATATGTAGATGAGTTGATGTACATCCTGGAAGACCTCTGCATACCCCCAGGGGTACATGTACCCCTGGTTGAGAACCACTGCTTTAAATCGTCCATAAAGGTATGTTTGAAACAGCTTTTTTAATTAAGATTGTAAAATATTTAATCTGTGAATTTAATTTCTTTCCCAATTGCTTTAATATTTACAAGATCTGCAGGGCGCATTGCAATGGAGAAATTAGCTCCTGACCATCAGGAGTCTTATACTTATCTTTATCTTTGTTTTCAGGGGGCAGAAGACACTGTTTTGGTTTAAGTAAGAAGAGAACTCTCTGGCTTTCTTAGATTGTAGATATTGCAGAATCAAAACAAAGCTCAGAGATTTTGATTTGATTCTTATGAAATATTTGAAAATCAGATTTCTTCTGACATTCTGCAGGAATTTCCTGAATCTAATTGAAAGTTGTAGTATCATCTTCTCTGCTGTAGCACTTCAAGAGAATCACTCAGACTAATCTTAATTTATTAGTCTGGACTAAAAGCACTAGGTTCTTTATCTGAGCATGAACAGATAGCAATAGTGTAAGCCACTGTAAAATTCAGTAACCAACAAATATAAGTAATTATGCAACTTGAGAAATCTTGACACAGTAATTAATGTGGCATTAGTTTGTTAAATATGAATATCATAAACTCTCTCTTTGTAACTCAAGTCACTTCACTTAAACACCTCTAATGTGTGCATTCAATTTCTGTTAATATTGAGATTTTTTGATTCACCTAAGGTTGGGGACAGGCAGATGTTTTTGCATTCTGAGTATGTTCACAAAAGATGCTTTAAGCCAGCCAACCGCTATCTTTCAATGGATTGGTATATTTTATATTGTTCTGGATAGTGGTGTATATGTTCTGAGCTTCCCTTCTCTATGTGGTTATTCCATATCATCAGATAAAGGAGACCATGTATTAACTTTGTATTTAGGCTCTTCATTTTGGTATTGCCTTGCACAGCAGAGCAGACATCCTGCAGCTTTTAAAGATTTCTATCAGTTTGTATTATTACTGGACTACATGGGATTGGTTCCCTCATGTACAGTTACTTAATCACTTAAAATCCTTCCATTTCTCATTTAAGGTGAGTCAGACCTGCATGTAGGGAGGGGAGAGGGTGCTGAATTTAAATCTGAGCAGTACCTCTGGTTTATGGTAGTTCGTCGAAAGTTGTCAAACTGACAGTTTTCCTTACACATCATGCTACTTTAACCCTTGTAATTCAATTCAATGCAATGCATTCTAATTCCTCTTCCATAGGATATGATCTTTTCTCCATTTCACTGTGAAGTGATATATCCATACAGAGGACTGTTGCTTTAAAGTCGTCTTCCCATCACAGAGAGAATCCGGAAAGGCTCGTGTCTTCTCTTGTTGTTGATATATGGTATAAAAGGAAACTCTAAACCATAGTGGTTGCAGTTTTGACATGACATGTGGTTGCAAGCTACTTAGATGCAAGAATCTGCTGCCTGTAGACAAACTTTCCTCTACTTGATATTATAAAGCATTTTATTAGGGAAAAGCTTGTATATCAAGTACAGAAATTATGCTATCATTATAACACACTGGAGTAGCTTGCCAGAATCCATTGCTGTCTCTCTTCTACATAACAGGTGATAATAGTATGGAAAAACTACTAGCTACATAGTTAGCATCAGTGAAGTTCTCCAGATGGCTATTAATACAAAATTATTCCTGCTCTTTTAAAAATATTGGAACCAAGAATATATGACACAGCTCAGCAAAAGGCAGGAAGTGCCTGACAGGTGCTGTACCCTCCCCAAGGATGGCCATTGGCTTGAGGTCAGGACAGTTTCTGCATTAACTGTAGATTCTTGCATGTTCTTGGAGTGAGTTCTAGGAGAAAGCATCATTTCCTGTATGAAACTGACTGACTAATCCAATCCCACACTCCTTCATTTTATTTCTTTCCAGTTAGAGGGACCCATGAAAGCTGATCTCTTACAGTGGAGTTCAATTGAAATAAAATAAATCATGGGTCTGGCTGTAGTGCATGCTAGAGGAGAGTTGTAAAATGAAGTTGAGATATGATTGCTTTGAATGTTGTAATAATTTTTGACAATTTTGGATCAGCTTTGAATAGATATTATATAGTTACATAACATTGTAGCTTCCGGCCACTGTTTTTTCTTCTCCTTTCATCCACTCTGCTTATACTCTTGTAGTGGGAAGAAACGGAAGCCAGCATGGACAGATCGAATTCTTTGGAGGGTGAAGAATCTCTCCCAGCATTCATCAGAGGATGGAGATTTGTTTGAAGGAGAGCAGACAATCTCTGTGACCCTGAATAACTATATCAGTCACATGAGCTATGGCATCAGTGATCACAAACCTGTTACAGGAACCTTTGGGCTTCAGGTATTGTTCCATTTTTATAATTCTGGAGCCAATATCTCCCCATTAACAAATGGTCATCTTAAAGGCAAAACTAAAATTAATCCTAATTGATTAAATTTAATTCTCTGAATCTTTTTATGTAAGTCATAAGCAGATATGTGACAAACACAACAAGATGAAGCCCTGCTGATTGCAGTCACACAGATATTTTCTTATGGATTACAGAATTTGTTTGCATTGGCTTTTTTTTTTTTTTTTTTTTTTTACAAATGAGCAAAGGTTTCTTCATCCTCAGACTTTTAGGTTCATGACTCAGGTTGAGAATTTCTCTTCCCTAATGGCTTCCTCTTCCTGAGAGGCAAGTCACACAGAGTAAGGTAGGGTATTTCAGGGATTCTAGAACTTTTATTAAGCCTTTGCTCCTGAATATAATCATATAAATGTAGAGCTGAGACGGACCTCAAGTGGTCATCTAGTCCATCACTCCACAGTCAGGCAGGATTAAGTATACCTAGACCAACTCTGACAGGTGGTTGTCTATCCTGGTCTCAACAGTGATGGGGGTTCTACAACCTCTATAACAGGTAACCTGTTTGAATGTTTAACTATCCTTTTAGTTAGAAAGCTTTTCCTAATATCCAACCTAAATCTCCCTTGCTGCAAATTAAGCAAATCACTTCCTGTTTTGCCCTGGTATGGAGAACGATGGATTACTGTCCTTTTTATAAGAACTTTTTACATATTTGAAGACTGTTATCATCCCTCGTCCTCCCCTCCAGCTGTCTCTTCTCTAGCCTAACATGCCCAATTCTTTTTCCCTTTCTTCACAGGTCATTTTTTCTAAGCCTCTTAGTTTTGTAGCTCTCCTCTGGACTCCCTCCAGTTTGTTCGCTTTTTTGTTAAAGGGCTCAGAATTCTAGCTGAGGCCTCTTCACTGCTGAATAGTGCTGAACAGTTATTTCTTGTTCTTACATATGACACTCCCATTAATACATCCCAAAATGACATTTTCTTTTTTCATATCAGCATCACACTATTGGCTCATAATCAATTTGTGATCTGCTATGACCCCCAGATCCTTTTCTGCCATACTGCCGCATAGCCAGTTATTTCCCCTTTTTCTTTATAAGTGTTTAATTTTCCTTTCCTGTGTGTAGTACTTGCACTCGTCTTTATTGAATTTCATCTTGTTGATTTCAGACCAATTCTGCAATTCGTCAAAATAATTTTGAATTTTAATCCTGTCCTCCAGAGTGTTGGCAGGTTCCACCCTCCCCCACTTGGTCGCATCTCCAGATTTTATAAGCACACTCTCACTCCATCATCTACATTGTAAATTAAAATAGTGAACAGTGTTGGACCCAGGATAAATCTCTGCGGGACGCCACTTGATATGTCTTTCCCATTTGATGATTACTCTTTGAGAATCAAACAATTGATGATTACTCTTTGAGAACAGTGTTTCATTTAGTTGTGAACCCACCTTATAGTAACTTTTTTTATTTAGACCATATTTGTGTAGTTTGCTTATGAGACTGTCACATGAGACTATCAGAAGCCTTACTGAAGTCCAGCTATATGATGTCTACTGTTTCTGCCCCCCCCCCCCAAAATTTGGTTATCCTGTAAAATAGTTGCTTAAGGGTAAGGAGAACAAGGGCCCACAACAGATGTTGCTGAGAACTAAAGGCAAAATATTGGGGGCTAGTCTACGCCAGCAGTTCTCAACTGGGGGACTGCAGTCCCCTAGGGGGGCTGCAAGCCAGTTTCAAGGGGTTCCATAGTCCCATGGGAGGAGTTGGGGCAGGCCTGAGGGGACATTGCCCCCACCCTTTCCAAAACTGCAGTGTTTTAACCAGAGTGGGACAGTCTCGGGGAAAGCTCAGCACCCCTCAAGGTCCCACCCCCTGGCCAGGTTGCAGGTGGGAAGCTGAAGCTGGACAGTGTGAGGCAGCTGCTATTCTGGCTGGTGCCATGGAGCAGGAATTCATGGTGCGTCCCTATCTCCTGCTGCTGGTGCCCAGGGCTGTGGCTGCTCCTCAGCTTCCAGCCCCCTTTGATTACTTGCGCAGCCAGTAAGAGCAGCCTAAGAGGAGGGACCTAGCTCTGGGGCCTGGAGAGTTTTTAGGGAGCAGTGACTGCAGGGAGGGCCCTCCTGGCACACAACCTCTAGCTACCCCTCTCCCTGCACCCTGAGCCACCCCCCCCACCTTCCTACAGCCTCTCGCTATCCATCTCCCTGCTGCTTGAGCTACCTCCTCACTGCACACAGCTCCTAGCTACCCCTGCCTGCACCCTGAGCAGTTTTCAAACTATGCTGATCCCCTCCCCCCATCTTTGAGTTATAATATTTGGTTGTACCTCCCAACCCAGACGCGGGCCACTGAGGTGAGTCGGGAGTGGAGGTGGGGCTCCCTCCTCTGGCCCCATGGTGCAGAGCTGGCTCGAGCCCCGCCAGACCCTTCTTCTCCCTCTCCCCCAGTAGAAGTCAAAATATGCCAGAGCCCGTCCATCTTCCCCTCTGTTCCCTGGGCCTGGAGTTTTTATAGCATATTGGAGGAGCCTCAGAAAGAAAAAGATTGAGAACCCCTGGTCTGCACTACAGATGCTACAGCGGCACAGCTGTGCCAACATAGACACTTTGTACATGGTTGGAAGGCTTTTTTCTGTAATTAATCCACCTCTCCAAGAGGTGGTAACTGAGTCAACAGAAGAATTCTGCTGTCGACCTAGCTGAGTCTACACTGGGGGTAGGTCGACCTAACTCATTTTTCACACCCCTAAGGAATGTAACTAGGTAAATACCACTTTTCAGTGTAGACTATGATTAACTGATGGATATAAAGAGATGCATTATTTAAAACAATCTTCCTTTTTGTCTAGATAAAGCCTCTTTTTTCCACTCCATTGGTCACTCTGAATCCTGAGGGTGAGTGGAATGCTGCACAGGATGTTCTAATCAGCTATTCCACGGTATCTGAATTTCCAAGCAGTACCTGGGACTGGATTGGGCTCTACCAGGTGACATTACCAGAGTATCATGCCTCTCTGCAGAATGAAAATGTCTTTGCAGTAATGCAGATGGGGGGTTGGATATGGGGAAGTAGTTCATTTGGCATTGCACGCTTCTGTTAATTAGAGACCTAAAATGCAGGTTACTCTCTAGTGTCACTGGTCGCTGATAGTTTCAATATGCCTGGAACCAACTCTTGAATTATTATTTATTTGGTAACATGCCTAGGTGGACAGAAAAATGATTTTTAACATTCCTAGAAATAATATTTTGTAAAGTGTGATAAATTATTATTCATGCAAAATGTTCTAGGTATGAGACATAGTGAAGAATGATCCCTTCCCCAAAGTGCCCCTGCCTGCTGGTATAATGTAGCAAGGGAGAACAAAAATGGAAGGAAGAAGGTAGAGAGATTAGGGTACAGAAATCTCTCCCATGATAAATTGCTAACTAATGCTCAGCGCACATTTTGAATGTAGTTTAATTTTTAAAATGAATAGCTTTTAGTTAGAATTATAGTAATACATACTAAAAAGAGCAGATACCTTACTCTCAGGCGTTCCATGTCGCCCCAGTTTATCTTGCTTTACTTTTTAGAGAGCTGATAGCTTCTGTCTTCCCCTGCAGGTGACATTCAGGCATGTGAATGACTATGTGACCTATGCCTGGGTAAAAGATGATGAAATTTCGTCCAGTGAAGATGTTACTCAAGTGAGGGAATTACCTTTTTTTTTTTTTCTTTTCTTTTCTTTTTGTTTTAGTGTGGGCTTCTAATAGCATTGGGTTCAAGGGCTCCTGCCTCTGTTGTTTTTCCCCCATGCTCATTTTCAAGGCTCTGTTGCAAGAGTAATCTTTCTTCAACTGAAGGAATACTAGCTGGTAATGGAGTAGGTATTTGTAGCCCATCTTCACCACTCCAACTTAGTTTTATTAGGGTTTTTGCAAAGTGATGCACAACATTTACTCTGTTCCTACTTCTCTCCCAGTCCTGAGTGTGCTGCCAAAACAGTGTTTTGTTTTATTTCTTTCCCTCTCTACTGAAATGAATCTTCATTGCATAGAGAACTGTTGTCCGTACTGTAGTTTTATTTTGATAAATCTGCTTCTATCTCTGAATAAGTGGCTGACTCTCTTTACCTCCATGACTGCTAGGGTTGCTCATTACAGTATGGATATCATATGGTTTAGTCATAGCGCACCAATAAATGTCCCATTAATGTTGCTTTTTGTTGTAGTCGTCTTTGGTCCTTTTTTCTCATTGAGAATTTTGGCCTCTTATTAGATAGCTTTCTATGAGACAGTGATTAAATTATCTAGGAATACTGTTCTAAAAGTGATCAAAATAAGGGTGAAAGCTGTATTATTTTTTCATGCAAATTATTTAGTTCCAGAGGTTTGTCAGATTAAATAGAGGTTCAAATTAATTGCAAATAAAGTAGACCTCCTTTTATTCTCAATCTTGGGGGTGCAAGATTAGTGGACGGATTGATCAGAGTTTCCAGTCCAACACTCCAGTAGATACTCAGAACTGCTGAAAAGAGGGAGCTGCTTAGGTGACAGCGGCAAGGCAGGTCTTGATCAGTTACTTTCTGGTGTCCCTGATCACTGATAGTTTCAAGATCTGTGAAATGTGAGGATAGTTATATAGCTTTTACGGATATGCAGGATAGTTGTAGCTATGTCAGAACCCAGGATATTAGAGAGACAAGGTGGGTGAGTTAATATCTTTGATTAGACCAACTTCTGCTGGTGAGAGAGACAAGCTTTGAAGCCAGAGAGAGCTCTTCTTCAGGTCTGGGAAAGGTACTCCAAGTGTTGCAGCTAAATGCAAGGCAGAACAGATTGTTTAGCACAGGTAGTTAGCATATATTCTAAGGGGACATTCAAGGTTGAGTGGCCTGTTAACACCTCTGCAATTGTACGACAAAAGCAGGGGGCTAGTGAGTTACAGATTGTTGTATATACCCAGGGTCTCTGAGTCCATGATTTTTAGAGTCTAGCAGAGTAAGCTCCCAGGCTCATCTTTTGAAAGTATTATGCAGATTTCCTTGAGGATGAAGACTGATAGGTCTCGAGTGTTCACCCACTCCTCAGGCCTTTAGACAGTCCTAATCGGAAGCAAACGCCCCACAGATCAGGACACACCAACTCCAAGCCTCACCATACCGTGCCAGAACAACCAATGCAAACCACACCTTTCAAGACCCATGGATCCTAAAAATACCTGTCATAACATGTGGCATACCTCATCCAGTGCACTAAATTCCCTAATGACAACGTGTGTGAAACCAGACAGTGTCTACGCTTTTTGAATGAACTCTCAGAGGAAAATGGTAAAAGGCAAAAACATCCTATTCTGTGAGTGAACACTTTTCACAAAGTGATCACTCTATAACCTATCAGTGCTCATCCTCAAAAGAAACCAGTACAACACTTTCAAAAGATGAGTCTGGGAGCTTAAAGTTATAACTCTGCTAGACACTAAAGGTGTGTCTTCACTGCCCGCTGGATCGGCAGGCAGCAATCGATCCAGCGGGGATCAGTTTATATTTATAATTCGACCCCTGAGGGCTCTTCTGTTGACTCCTGTACTCCAGCGCCACAAGAGGCACAGGCAGAGTCGATGGGGGAGCAGCAGCAGTCGACTCACTGCAGTGAAGACACCCTGGTAAGTCAATCTAAGTGTGTAACTTAGATCAATTTCTCCTCTTCTTCCCCCCGGTTTAGACCAGGGCTAAAAATCATGGACTGAACAGAGACCCTGGATTTATGATTGATTACAACAATCTGTAACCCACTACCCCAGTCCTGCAGTTGTAGGACAAAAGCTGTTAACAGGCCACTCTACCTTGAATGGTCCCTTAGAATATGTGCTAACTACTCAAGCTAAACAATCTGTTCCACCTTGCATTTAGCTGTGATGCTTGGAGTACTGAAGAGCTCTGTGTAGCTTGAAAGTTGGTCTCTCTCACCAACAGAAGTTGGTCCAATAGAAGATATTAAAGAAAGGTGATACAAAGAGTTTGATGTGTCAGTCGTTGGTCATCGGGGGAAACATACAGAGCATGGGGGGACGCTGGCAATTGGTTATGGTTCAGCATATAATACATACAGCCTGTAATGTCCCCAATGCGGGGTGTACGGTGGTTGGGGCAAGATATAGTAGGGGGGCAGTGAGGGTACATCGCTCATAGAGTGGGCTACACACAGTCATGGGTATGAGTAAGCGGGCCGGGTAGACATTCACTTTTCTACTGAAACTGCAAATAGGATGAAGAGCTCTTCTGCACAGGCACTGTTCTCAAATGCCAACCACATCGGGAAGCCCAGTACTTTAAGTTCTGTAAGGCTTAAACCCCTGTTGCAATACTGTCAATTCAAAGCCAACATCAAAGCAACTACCATTTCAATTTGGCAGTGTAACTACACCAAACCTGCATGGGGAAAGTAGCTCCAAAGATTTAATGAAACACCATTCTTCTTGTTTGGAGCACGCACTATGGAATCTGGACATTCCAATGTGCCAAAAGTCCCTTTCCGAGGGAGCCGCCGATCAGCCCTACAATCTAGATCCATGTCACCAAGTGGTCTGGAATTCTGAATAGACATTTTAAGTATAAACTATAAATTCAGCTCTGGAACAGGAAACAACTGTTTAACATGTAATGCGTTAGGATGAAGGGGAAGAGGGACTATTTTCAAGCTGATCCTTATTTGTTTTGTAGTTGCGGCTACCAAGGCAATTTGCAAATGAAATGATCTCTGTCTTCCTCGTCCCTTGAGGACATTGAAACAAAGTTTTAAAAGTAGACAGACTTACGCAGTTTTGCCCTCGCTATCCTGTTTGGTGGCATTGGCTCCCTTTTTGCCAAGCAGCGAAGCCACTTTCTCTGGATCTCCATTCTCCACAGCTTGCAGCAGCCGGTCATCGTTCTTATTCCACTCGTTGGTCTGCAGTAAAAGAAATATTTAAGCGAAATCAATGCCAGCAGTATTTCCATGCTGCACTGAATGACCATGCATACATTTGCCACCTATCACAGTTAAAATAAAAGCCAAGCAAAAACCCACATACTGAGGAGCTGACACTTGATAAAGATGCCGATGAATAACTTAAAATGGATCACGTGGTGTATGATTTCAAGGACTAGCAGTAGCTCAAGTCAGATCAGACAGATTTCTTTAAACTAGTGAGATAAGAAGGAGAGCACTGCAATTTTTTAGCTCAATCCCTGACACTCAATCTACAGCAGTGGTCCCCAACCTTTTTCGTTTGGCAGGCACCAGACGACGAGCCACGGAGGACCATGGTGGCGGATGAGCATCCGCCAAAATGCCACTGACAAACGGCGTCATCCAGAGCCAGCAGCATTTTGGTGGATGCTTGTCCGCCAGCCAGTACACGGGGGCACTTAGACGCCCTGGCGAGCGCCATGGCACCCACAGGCACCACGTTAGGGACCCCTGATCTACAGCACAACACTTAAAGGAGAGTGCTAGTGTAGAAAAGTTGCTCTTTAAAGTAGTACTACAGAACTAAACCATTTGGCCCCTCATTAACATTAAATGAGGTTGATACCTGAACTCTTCACTTCTCTAGTTCATTGTTTGTGTTTTAGAGCTGTGCTAGAGCTGCCAGGAGCTACCTTTTTAATCACATGATACATGAGACAAGACTACCTGGGATGCATACCCGTAGCTGATTCAGCAAACAAAAAACCCCTCCACATACCACCATTTGCCTGTAGAAATCTTTTCAAGTGAAGTGTTTTCTGCAGCTCCCAGTAGCACAGCAGACCAACAGGCAAAGAGGTCTCCCTTTGCAAATTATAACCACTTGTATTGCATTTTTATTCCCCTCCCACACGTAAGCCTCTAACTCAGAGAGGTATTCTAGCCCTACCTTGAAGTGAATTCCACACACTGCTGCAGACAAGAGAAGCCCACCAAGTACTTTAATCTTTACCAAATAATCCATATAGTCTCCTTTCTGTGGAGGGGTATTTTCTCTGATTAGTGACAGAAGATTGCACACTCTGGATCACTTTAGGGCACAAGAACCACTTAAAAAAAAAACACTGAATACCAGAGCCTCATTCCGTCTACCTGAACTATGGATCCAGTTGGCCAATGGGATTACCCCCAAAATCTCTTCTGCATCCCTTCTAACCAGGAAGAACACTAAACTATAATCCCAGCAAGAGAATTCTGTTTGCACAGAAGTCAAAGCCATATTTTTTATTAACATTACACATCCAGTGAGGAAGCTCTTTAAATAGACTATGTTTGTTCCCAACAACAGTCAGCTCTTCAACACGAATGCTCTCAGGAGGTACTACATCAGAACTGGATCGGTGCCTTTTTGATAGGTGCTGAATCCATTTTAGTGGGTCACTTTGAAAACCTGCAGCCTATGAAACTCTTAGGCATGGAACTCTCCACAGTGACACACAGGCAGTCATGGAGCCTAGTTTTCCCAACGGAACAGAAATATTGATGTTTCTCTGTTTACATGTGTACAAAATGAGTCAGGGTTCTCACTAATCTAAATTAGGTGCATGCGAGACATAAAACAACAACTAAACACATCCTGAAAAATGGAACAGGTAGAATGCTGGTGAGACCGACCATGTGCCTGCACACATGCATACTTCAGTCAAAGTTTTCAAAAAATACAGTTCAAATAATTTCTTAAGGGAACCGAAGAATCAGGTCTGAAGAGGACCTACAAGTTACTGGGAGTTGAAAAACTCCAAGCAGAGTGAGCAATTTGGATGGGCAAGCAGACACACAGTATGTGAAGGGAACAGCAGTGGTGTCAAAGGGAAGTGGCAAACAGAAAAAGGAGGAAAATGCACTGGGAGCCTGTGGAGTGCAAGTAAGATGGCTAGTCCAGCATATTAAGAATATAATATAATAAAAGGCAGGGCAGGGGCGGGGCCTAATGGACTAGACGAGCAGTCTGAGGTTTGAAGTTCAGCATGTATGATTCTTTGCTGTGAGTAGCTGGGAAGAATGTTTCTTAAAAGTGGCAACGTATTTTGTATGAATAGTTACTTTAAAAAGTTCTTGCCATTACAGCTATGTTGATAGACTGTTAGTGTAGATCATCATTGTTACTAACCACATAAGGAATAGTTACAGGTGTTTATATTTTATTAAAACCCCTCTTCGCATTACAGTTTTTAAAAAGTTAATACATTGATCTTTAATAGCATACTATATTACTCTT
>NC_133788.1:24678428-24692255 GCF_003597395.2 Chelonoidis abingdonii
TAACCTCGTTATCTCTAGCTTGCTTGCTAGCATATATATACCTGCCCCTGGAAATTTCCACTACCTGCGTCTGAAGAAGTGGGTATTCACCCACGAAAGCTCACGCTCCAAAACGTCTGTTAGTCTATAAGGTGCCACAGGATTCTCTGCTGCTTTTACAGATCCAGACTAACACGGCTACCCCTCTGATAATTGCGAAAAAAGGCACAACTGGTTCACACACATAGGCTCCAGTTCATGAAACCTCAGGCCTACTGTCACCCAGATGCCTGGCCCACAGAAAGATGGGAATTTAACCTAATTTTCAAAGACTTACCTGGTTTCTGACTGCTGGGTCATCACTGAGCTCCCCTTAGGTACTCCTATAAGACATTTCTACAGCAGTGCTTTCCAGATGACTGGTCTTTTTAGTTGCATCTCCAGGCATTCATTGTACCTCTAACCTTTCTTTTGTTCATCCCTGAGGAGGTGGCAGATCCTCACAGACTGTAGAAATAGAGGTACACTGAAACATAAACAGCAGGTTATCTATCTGAGGAAAACATTGCAAGTGTATAGACTACATGAAATGGCTGTTTCTTGCTTGTCTCTAAACTAGCGTTCTTTGCCAGAATCATTTTGACATATCCATATGTAATCTGTCTTGCAGCTGGGGCTGGGTACTCTGGGATGCTTGAAACATCAGTGTCAGCACTATTCTTGGGAGCAGGGGCTTTTTGGAGGTGTTCAAACTCAAAGTACTACATTGTGGGATGGAGTGAAGAGTAGAGCCCTGCAAATCTGAAGATATCCGCTTTATATCCGTGGACCATGTTTGCGGATCAGATGCGGATACAGATTTTGTATCCGCGCAGGGCTGTAGTGAAGAGGACTGCCTGAATTGGGGAATCTGCAACATTTGTGGCTTCCTGCCCATATCAGGGAGAAAACGTTGCAGACTGCAGCAACATCAGCTGGATGCGAGCTAAAGATTTCCTGTGGGTTACAACCAACCAATACAATCTGCTTTTGCAGTGTGGCTCTCAGTTGTGTGTAGGCACAACATACTGTGTAGGTCTGGCAAACTCAAGCAAGAATGTTGTATGGCATACCTTTGCTTTTTTCATGTTATATAGTCAGAGCCTTAGTGCGCAAGTTCAAAATTTTCCCTATACTTTCAAATAGTTACCTCAGTGAAACATTCATCACCAAATAGAATCTATTTGTACTGTTTGTCTCAGTTCTGAGCAAGTCTGTGTGGGACATCTAATTCATTTAATTGTATATTGACTGTTAGAGTAACAGTGTTCTTAAATGTGTGTCAAATGTAAACTTTTAAAAACGTGTTCCTTTTCTTTTAGATTCAGCCAAGCAGGAGATCAGCAGAGAAGGAACTGGCACAGGAAAACATCGATGGCATAGAGAAACCTCACAGTCCTGAGCCATATAATGAGTTCTGAAGTAAGAACTTAGTGATATTGATTCAGGTGTCAGAGATGCTTACCTTCCCTGTGTCTTAGCAATTATAGACTTTCCTCTGTAGGAGACGGAGTTAGGCAGTGCAAAGGGTCCCACAGGTAGGGGTGTTCAGATCATAGACTTAAAGCTTCATAGAAAGTAATTTCTTGTGGAAATGACTTTCTGTTGTCACCATAGGAGGTAACTCTCTAGTGGTCCTGCATGGAACCAGGGCTCTAATGGCAGCTCCTGATCAGTGCTGGCCAACATGAGATCATAGTGGAAATCTCTGTTCCAGTGATTTAATCTGAAGTAGTTGCATTCTGCAGCAACTTCAAGTCTGCTGCTTTCCTGCTTTTTGTCGGAGATATTTTAGTAACCATGCCAGTTGACTGATTTTGATTTTTATTTTTTTTAGTGTTTCAGAATTTAAGTGAAATTATTTTAAAAACAAAGTGTTATTTATTAGATATACAATTATTGAGTTTATTTTAAAGTATTTTTGAAATTTGATGAATAAATGTTAGCAAATGTTATCTTTGGAAGCAACCCAACTATGGGGCAACAGAAGTAATATGAAAACAAAGTATTTGGGTCACTTGGGTTTTCCTTTAACTTTTGACCCCTTTTACGTTCTGCCCCACATTTCAATAATCTTTCTGAATAATTTTCCTGCTCGAAATGTTAAAGACAAGCACATATCCAGCAAACCAAACTTTTACTTGATTTCTGATACCTCTTTCATTGATAATGAAAATCATAAAGGAATTTGCCTATTACCCCCATGGACAAGAAAGACCTTTTTATACTAGCCGGCAACTTGGAGTCAATCCAGTATCATGTGGTTTCAGAAGTAAATTTGTTTTTAAATGCTGTTGCTTAATGACATTAAAATAGTTCTCAAATTGTGGTCCATGGAGCACTTATTGGCAAAGAGCTGACTGGTCACATGATGCTAACTCCTCCTTTCCAGCTGTTTAAATTATATTAAAAGAAGCTAAAAAAAAAAATAGATGGTTTGTTATCTTATTGCAATTAATTTGCTGGGGAGGAGGGGGTATGAAAGTTTATATGAAACTTTTGGAGGCCATTCATAAATCTCCATAGACCCTTAGATTGCAGAGCCAGTAAAGGGTACTTGTGATTCCTTACTGCCATTCTCTGCTTTCTACAGGGGGTACACAACTTCAGCAGCATACAGATTTGTGATAAGTAATTGATGTTAGTTATCTCTCAGTGTATTGTAAATAATGGCAATAGTAAAAATACAAAACTCAGATCAGGAAAAGGAGCTGTAGAACCAAAAGACATTGGTGTATATATTTTTGGAGACTGGGTAGGGGAAACAGGATGGATTCCTTCCTGCTCATAGTCTTGAAGCCTTGGCTAGTTATATTAGGGCTTGTCTACGCTACCACTTTTGTTGGTATAATTTATTTACATTTGTATAAAACACACCCCAAAATACATAAGTTACAATGACAGACATGCTGGTATGGACAGTGCTATGTTGGCAGGAGAGCTTCTCCCGCCAACATAGCTACCCCCGCTTGTGGAGGTAGCTTTATCACGTTGATGAGAGAGCTCTCTTCTGTTGGCATAGAGGGCTACATGAGCGATCTTACTGCGGCACAGTTTTATCAGTAGAGCTGTGTCGCTGTAAGCTCGCTACTGTAGACACGGCCTTTGGAATTAAAAAGTGAATTCTCTAGTAATTGAATCTGTTTTAAGGTGCTGTAGTTATGGCTGGTGTATAAGATGTTCTGCGTTAAGAAGGCCTTAGCTTTAAGCTTTGGAAATAGCAGCATGTAGAATGCTCTGGTTAGCTTGTCAGCTTTTTGGATTAAAGACCACCTATTTTTTGAGGTTTCTAGTTCCCATATAGTCAGGTGTCGGAACTTAATGCTTTGGCACTGGGAACTGTTCACTTGCCAGCATCAAGTGTGGGGGTGGAAGATATTGTATGCCAGCACAAGAATTAATACAGCTCTTATGGATAAAACATGAAAAATGTAATAATGTTGATCGTCTGCTATAAGATGAGATTATGTTGTATTGTCCTATTTGTACCATTTGTTGTGTGAAAATTGCTTTACACTAAAGAGAACTTTTTTCAAAATTTTCGTTTTCAATAGAAATATACTAAATGCCCCTACTGCATCATAAAACTAACTGTATTTTTAAGGTCTTTTTTTCTGAATTTGAAATTGATTGTATAAATCTGTTTTCATGCTTTCCATGAGGAGGTTCATGGGGAAAATAAAAAAAACTAGGGAACTGAGTTCTTCAAATTCTCGACCACAGCTGGTGATAGGGCAGGGACCAAAATCCAGTTTCTGCTGCTCAAACACACATACAATTTGTGGGCATCTTGGTGGATATTTTAGGAGCTGAACACTGACACAGGTAAGTTTACATGGCTCCCAACACCCCTGCTTCTTAACACCACTTGAGGGCTGACCATTGATCAGTTATTTGAGTAGGAAGTGCTCCTTACAAATTTAGGGCTTCATGTCACAGGACTCTGATGGAAAAGCCCACAACAGATGTGATTTCAAACAGCATGGTCTTTATCCACTAACTACATAAGACTTGAATATCTGGGATCTTGGTGAGGAGCTTTGTATCACTTCTATAGATTCTTTTGTTAGGCACTGTACATACAGTAGCAAATTAATTCTAAATTTTGTCTGTTACCTTGATCCATAAAGGATTTTTAAAGAATATTTTGTGACCAGTGTCATGCAGCTTCTTGGTGGAATTTAATTTTTTCTTAAATACAAATTTTACTTCTATAATATTTAGAAATGGCTTTTAAATCCATTTATTTTAATGCACTGAATGTGTCTGTCTGAAATGAGTCTTGGTAATAAAGAGTCCATGAAGTGCATTAATCACTTCTTGCATTTTAAACAATTAAAGACTGATTTTTTGGGAGGGGACCTGGGGGGAATTCTCCCCTTATTGTAATTTTCACACAAACCTTTGATAACCATTTTGGGTGTGCAGTTGGATACTTGAATTTTAAGAGATTATGCTGCAGTGAGGTAGTAACAAATACACTGTAAGGGACTGAATCATTCCAAAGAAGGGCCCAAGGGGTAATGTAATTCACCTTTGGAGAAAGTGGATTCATCTTGAAATAAAATTCTCCCCTTTGAAGGAGTTCTGTATTTAATGTCCCTTCCACTGAACTTGATCCTAAAGGGCCAGAAAGCCCTTCAGCTATAAGGGTGTCAGAGTTCAAAAACCGTATGAAACTTCAAAATATTTAGAATGCTGGATATATAGAGCAAAAGCAAGAGGTGCTTGCCTGGAGTGGGTTGGGTCTCTTGATTAGTATTGAATTTCAGACTGCAAGTTGTAGGCAGAAGGAAACTACTTTAATCTGGTCTTCCACATAAGGCTGAAGCGTTCCTCTATCAGAAACCTTGAGTTAGGGGAAAGGTTTTTTACACACATTAGTGTCATTGGTTTTGTAGCACTTCAAAGTTCTGGATAAGTCCAGTCAGCAAGAAGATCTCTGGTAGTTCAACAGAAAAAGTGTATATACTCCATGTGGGTGGCAAGTATGTGCAAATTCAGCCCTAGTTAACCCAAGGACAGGTTGCTATGGTATAATTCTCAAATCTGAACCTTAGCGTCCAAAATCTGGGTACCAGCATGAATTCTCTAAGCTTAATTATCAGCTTAGATCCTGTAGTGCTGCCGCCAATCAGAACTTTCAGTGTCTGGTACACTGTCCCCCAAAAACCTTTCCTGGGGACCCCAAGACTCAGATTTCTTGAGTCTCACAACAAAGGGGAATAAACCATTTCCCTCCCTAGGTTACCCTGGAAGATACTGTAATTTAAACCCCTAGAATCTAACACACAGAGGAATTCCCCCTCACCCCTCCTCTCTCTCCTCACCCAGAGGCAAAACAGATTCAGCTCCAGTGAATCTAAAACAAAGAGGAATTTTATCTCTCCCTTTGTTTCTCCTGTCTCCCTTCTCCCCCCACCAATTCTCTGGTGAGTACAGACTCAATCCCCTTGAGCCTCAACTAGGAAAAAAAATCAAACAGGACTTAAAAAGCAAAACTTTTAATAAAAAGAAAGAAAAAACATAAAAATTATCTCTGTAATCAAGATGAAATATTACAGGGTTTTCCAGCTTATAGAAAATGGAAAACAGCCTTATCCACAAAAAATACAATTTAAAATATTTCCAGCAAACTACACATTTGCACAAAAGAAACCCAAATAAAAAGACTATACTGTCTTTTTCCTAGAGCCTAGAGAGCACACAGACAGAACAAAGGACACACACCCAGACTTCCCTCCACCCAGAGTTGAAAGTATCTTGTCTCCTGATTGGTTCTCTGGTCAGGTATTCCAGGTCCCTGTTTTGTTAACCCTTTACAGGTGAAAGAGACATTAACCCTTAGCTATGTGTTTGACACAGGTCCATTTACTTCACTGGATTTATCCCTGGTTATATCAGGAATACATTTGACCTGGTATGGTGGTGTCATTTGAATGTTCTGAATCCCTGAAGGAAATAGAGTAGTTTTCAGGAAACTTTTCTGTAAATAGCATCATAAAGGGCTTCTGTATACTGTACAGCTGTTTTAATCCCCTTCCAAAACTTTATAAATTAGTGAAATAGAAGTCTTAAGCTTTGTTTACACTACGAACTTATGTTGCTGTAACTACGTCACTCGGGTATGGAAAATCCACACCCCTGACCAACGTAGTTTATATAAACCTAACCCCAGGTGTAGATAGTGTGATGTCAACAGAATGGCTTTTCCTATCAACATAGCTCCTACTGCCGACAGGAAAAGTTCTCCAGTCGGCCTAGGTAGCATCTTCACTAAGCATTACAGTGTTACAGGATTTACTTAGGGCTTGTCAACACTTAAAACTTGTAATACATTCAGATTTGAACAGATTTCCTAACAGATTTTGGAACTTTGCTGATTGATGACTTTAGATCTAACTTCTGATCAGTAAGTATGAGGAAAAATGGCCCATGGATGAGGCTTACTTAAGGCTTTCACGCTCTGTGGACAACATCTTGCAAACCTGGAGTAAAATATGGGGGAAGATGAAAGCACGTTTAAGATTTTCAGATCTTAAATGTAAGCTCAAACAATAAAAAACCTGGGTAATTCACAGTTCTTTGGGGAAAGACAGAATTATGAGGTAAGCAATGTATCTGATGATGAAAATAAGGGGACCCTAACTCACAGAAATTGCTGGAATATATAGTCTGTTGTGGTATTTTGTTTATCCAAAACTGGCTAATACAAATGGCACATGGCTCATTAGTTACAAGTTTGTTTGTTTTTTTTTCAAATACTCTCGGTGCTTTTTTGCCTTTCTGTTTTCATAATGCCCTCTTATACATGATAAATAGGAGCCCAACTGGCAGACAACATATTTCCTTACTTTTCCAAACTTTAGTCCTAATCATTTTAACTTTGTTTCATATAAAAATCTCCAACCCCGCTGTCTTCTCATTCTATTCCCATTGGCTCTTTTCTATTTCTGGTATGTCTTGTTTGAGATAAGTTGGCCAACTAAATGTAATACAAGATGAGGATCTAATGTCATTTCATATAATGACAGTTTCTGCATCTTCACCTCCCATATTTTATATATTGTAACATCTCATTTTACCACTGCTATACATTTAGCCGCCCATCATGAAACCTAGCTCTGATTCCTAATGCAGAATTGATCAATGCATACAGTAGTTTAAAGTCTACTTAAGGTGCTAGGATTGTTTTATAGTCGCATTCTTTTTCTGAGATTTTCAGAATTACTGCAATTCTAAAAGTATTAAAATGTACATATGGTTGGAATCCTATTGAAGTTGAGTGTAGATAGACCAATATGCAACATATATATTATTTGGTTAGTCTATAAAGTTTGAGCCGATCTTGTTTTAATATTTTGTTCCTATTTAACAAGAAAATGTCCATAATCTCTAGGATTTTATAAAGATGTGATGTAACATGAATTACTGCGTGCCTTATAGTAAAATTACTCTTTTTAATAGAACCTGGCAAGAGTCTGTAAAACAGACCACTTGTACTTAATATGGTATAAGTGCATATTAGAATTGTGTATGTAATCCAATCTCTGATAAGTGTTTCCATCTCTGTCATAAACCAGATTTGTTGAGGTCAATTGACTGCAAACCAATACAATTTTCATTTTCAATTTCTAGCATTTATTAATGATCAACAAGAGAAGTAAGCCACAAGGTGGCATCACTGAGCTCATTTGTTCTGCTCCTTAAATAGGCAGAAAAATTGTTTCAGACTGTAGAAGAGAAGTCTCTTTGATTTGAAGTTTCGGGGGGGGGGGTGTTAAATGAGAAAAGTACTTTAGTGTGGCCTCTAATGCAGGATACAGCTGTTTTAGAGCCAAATTGCTATAAATACCATTCCAGGACTAACATTTAGGGCCTGATTTTAAAAAATGACCCACACTTTCATGAGTAGTATGGGTTAGAGTGGCAGACGGGGCGGATTTGTGGCTAGGGGAAGGTGGCGATCAGCGCTCCAGAGACAGTCAGTCCTCAACTTCCTCTGGATTTGAGCCCTCTGTCCATTGTATATCAGAAGTTTGTCTTTTTCTCTGGCTGGGAAACCCCTAAAAGGGAGTGGGCAGCTTAATGAAGAGTGAACAGCGGAGTAGAGCAGGAGGCACATGGGGGCAGGAAGTTGCTTTTTGCTTAGTAGTGCGCTCCAAACTGGGGTGCACCCCTCATGTGGGGGGCATGGCAGGGCTCAAGCCAGCCCCACAGGGCGGTGGGGAGGGGGCACGACCCTTTCATGGTCCGCTCCCATCTCTACTTTGGCCTCAGTTCTGAGCTGTGGATCTGCTCCCGGCCCATCCCCAGCCTCAGTCCACTTGGCCATGTCCACACACACGCTCCTGAAGCTGCAGCCCTGACTTCCAGGGGGGTGCAGATGGGGCATGAGGGGCATGACCATGAAAAATTTGGGGACCATTGGCTTACAGGCGCACTGCTGGGGGAGGTACTGTCAGGGAAGAGCAGGAGGCTCTCCTTTGGCTCAAGGAGAGGAAGAAGTTTGAATAAATGTTTGTAAAAGCACCTTGAAGATGAGTCCCTATATAAATGCTAATAAATTATTGGCATTAGAGATAGAAGGGATGGTGTCTCTTCCCTTAGTCCCTGTCCATGGTAACATTTAGACTCTGTCTACATTACATCTTATACTGACATAATTTTTGTCACGCAGGAGTATGAATAAACCATCCCCTTGAGCAACATAAATTATGCTGGCGTAAGCGCTAGTGTGCACAGCCCTATGCTGGTAGGAGAGCTTCTCCTGGCGATGTAGTATCTGCCTCTTGCGAGAGTGGATTTTTATGCTAATGGAAGATCTCTCTCCTGTCGGCCCTCCATGCCCTTCAAGAAATCTTAGCAAACTTCTCCAACAAAGCAAAGCAAAAACAACACAACAATGGACAGAAAGTTCATAGTCACAGGAAGGTGAGTGAAAACTGATGCTTATAAATGAAAGGCTTAGGCAAACTTAACTGTAGCTGTCACTAGCATTCTAACTATATTTACCATGCAATCTGGAAAAAAATATGAAAACAACTAGGGCCCTTTGGCTGTGCGGCACATACAAAACATTACTAGAGCCGGCCACTAGCATGGTTAGAACATTGTTGCCTAAAAATGTGTGTCTGTCTGTACAACTTCTGAGATGAAAAAAAAGCTTCTTTGGTAATTTAGTTTTTCAAGGAAGGACATTCCCTCACAGCAACTTTTTTTTTTAAACTACACACTTCCATCAAACACATTTCTCCTTCTTGTTCAAGTCTAAGAGCATGTCTACACTTATGAGCGCCACATCAGTAAAACTTTTGTCAGTTGGGTCTGGGAAAAAAAACATTCCCCGACCGACATAAGTTTCACCAACAAAAGTGAACAGCTCTGTGTCAGCAGAAGACACTCTCTCTCCTACCAATGTAGTTACCACTGCTCATTGGGGGTAGTGTAATTATGCGAAAGAGAGCTCTCCTGTTGGCACTGAGCAGCTACACGGAAGACTGCTGCTGTAAGGTCTGTAGTGTAGATATAGCCTGAGAGAGAGAGACTAAACAAGCAGCTGACAGCAAATGGTTGACCCTGGAAGAAACCTGGGAAGCCGTTTTTGTGTTGTGGTGCAGGCTAAAAGAGTGCTCTTGGTGTTGTGACCACAAGAAGTTGTTTCCTGCTCTTTGATTCCCTCCATGTTCAGACACAGGACATTGTACATTCTTTGATGCAGTTTTGTTTATTTACTATCAATCACCAATTTCTGTTCCCAGTTGGAACACACCCAGGGCCCCAAACTTTGCCTACCTATTCAGGTGGAAAAGGGGCAACAATAAGGTTTCATGAGCAAGCTCAGCTGACCCAAAAATGTATAGGGGTTTCAGAGGAAAGCTACAGGTATAAGGAGGCTTTTATACCTTTCTTACAGTTTTTATGAGCTGCTCTTCCTCGTTCTTTTTTCCTCCTCACACACCACCCAACAAAATGAAAGATGATAAAGTATCTAAGCCCCAGTGTAGACAGTGTTATGTTGTCAGAAGAGTATTTCCAGTGTTTGAAGGTTAGACATAGCCTTAGACAGATTGATCCCCTCTGGGATGCGAGTCATGACATCAGTTCCAATTTTGACCCATCTCCTTACATGTGAGAAAGCTGCTAGTGTGGAGGGCTGAGCCAGCTCTCCGATCACCTAGTTCAACTGAGGGAAAAGCTCTTAGTACTCATCAGTCCAAAGATTGAGAGAAATGTTGAGTTCCAACCATGGTCATTTTAGTATTTTATTGTTCATTTCTCTATTTTTTTTATTGGCCTTTCTGTTCTATCAGAGTGTGACTGTATAGCTCAGTGCATGTGTGATAAATGCTCTTTGGAGCCACTTGGCAGAGAGGCCAAAGTAATTTGCAAGGAACTCCTGCCTCAGACCTGACAAACTCATCACGCCTAATGCTCTGATTTTTATGATATTTATCCAGGATGCATAGCAGTGAGATCTCTACTGAAAGCTTGTAAATTATTGTTACTCCTGATCACTGCAAGAAGTGTGTCTGAGTCCTACTGAAGGAGTCATGTAAGTATATGGAAAATTATACCCATATGGTATTGTTGTGAAAGTGAGTCACCCCAACCAAAGGTCTTGTTGGGAATGGCCCATTCAAGGGGGAGGAAATTGTCGCCCATCCCTTGCTAGCCAGTTATGCGATGATATGCTTGCTCTATATAAATATATCAGGGGGATTAACGTTAGGGAGGGAGAGGAATTATTTAAGCTTAGCACTAATGTAGGCACAAGGACAAATGGGTACAAACTGGATATTAGGAAGTTTAGACTTGAAATTAGACGAAGGTTTCTAACCATTGAAATGGATGGGATCTGAGTTACTGCAGAGAATTCTTTCCTGGGGTGCTGGCTGGTGAGTCTTGCCACATGCTCAGGGTTTAGCTGATCACCATATTTGGGGTCGGAAGGAATTTCCCCAGGGCGGATTGGCAGGGGCCCTGAGGTTTTTCGCCTTCCTCTGCAGCGTGGGCATGGTCGCTTGCTGATGATTCTCTGCAGCTTGAGGTCTTCAACCACAATTTTGAGGACTTCATAACTCAGTCACGGTTAGGGTTGTTATAAAAGTGGATGGTAGGTTCTGTTGGCCTGCTTTGTGCAGGAGGTCAGACTAGATGATCATATTGGTCCCTTCTGACCTACAATCTATGAATCTATGAATCCTGCACACTAGATAATTCTTAGAATTTAAAACTGAGCAATCATACAGTAGGGCATAAATTGATCACTGTCTGAGGTAAGAAAGTTCTTGTTATGGTACAGCATTGCACAATAAAGTACAGTATTACTCTCAGAAGAAGACTTGGCCACTGTTGGAGAGACATACCAGGCTAGATGGACATTACAACATTCTCTATAATTAATAATACAGGAGCATTTTTAAAAGGTTGTGGTAAAATTGTTTATATTAGAATAGCATGTAGAGACCAAGCCAGGTAAGTCTATTGTGCAGTGATGCTATACAGATGTATAGTAAAAGACTCTTGAGGACACAGACTATCTTGTTAAAGAGCAGACATAACGGTAGAAACAGAAGCAAAGGGGCCAGGAGGATAAGGTTGAAGTAATAGAGTAAGTTTTCATAGCCTAACATATGCACAATACACTTCTACCTCGATATAACCGACCAAATAACATGAATTGGATATAATGTGGTAAAGTAGTGCTTGGGCGGGGGGGGCCGGCGCACTCCAGTGATCAAAGCAAGTTTATATAATGCGTTTCACCTTTATGGGTAAGACTTTTTGGCTCCTAGGACAGCATTACATCAAAGTAGAGGTGTTGTAGTATACAGTATGTTTTATTGTTTATAAATAAGTGACAGGTGCCATAGCTATGACTCCTGCAAAGACCAAGATGTTTTTATAATACATTCGTGTGTGCCTATCTGTCATGTACAATTCCCACTCTGAACATTAGCGTCCAAGAAATGGGTACCAGCATGAATTCTCTAAGCTGTTACCAGCTTAGAACCTGTAGTGCTGCCACCAACCAGGAGATTCCAGTCCCTGGTACACTCTGTCCCCCAAAACCTTGCCTGGGACCCCAAGACCAGACCCTCTGGATCTTACCACAAGGAAAGTAAACCTTCCCCACCGTTGCTCT
Organism: Chelonoidis abingdonii; assembly: GCF_003597395.2. Lineage (NCBI taxonomy): Eukaryota > Metazoa > Chordata > Testudines > Testudinidae > Chelonoidis > Chelonoidis abingdonii. The sequence goes on from NC_133788.1 coordinate 24,690,595, forward strand.
CCAGCTTCCCCTCCCTGGGTTACCTGGAGATCACTGATTCAAACTCCTTGAATCTTAAATAGAGAGGAAAATGCACCTTCCCCTCCTTCTCTCTCCCTCCCAGACTCTTCCTGAAGAGACAGTAATTTTAACACAGAGAAGAATTAGCCTCTCTCTCCACTTCCCTCCTTTCTCCCCACCAATTCCCTGGTGAATCCAGACCCAGTCCTCTGGGTCTCACCAGAATAAAGAAACAATCAGGTTCTAACAAGAAGAACTTTTAATAAAGAAAGAAAAACAGTTAAAAAGTATCTTTTCCATTTAAAGATGGATTAGTGCAGGGTTGTTTAGCTATGACACTGGGAATACCCTCGCCAAACCTAAGTATTTCAAGTACAAAATTAAAATCCTTCAGGCAAAATACAAATTTGAATCTCCCAGCCAAATGCACATTTTGCAATACAGAAACAACATAACACTAATACCACTACATAGTACTTACTATTCTGAACTGTGCAGAGTCTGGTCCCTTGAGCCCCCCAGAGTGAACAACAACCAAAACACTAACAGCACACACAAAACTCCCTCCTCAGATTTGAAAGTATCCTGTCCGATTGTCTCTGTCAGGGACAGCCAGCTTACCTGACTTGTTAACCCTTTACAGTCAAAAGATATAAACGTTCTTCTGTTCTATAATTTACTAATCTGTTTATGACATCACTGCATATGAGTACCTTTATAAATCTTAAATTGAGACAAATCTTATTAGGAGAGATTAAAGACACCCTCCTTTCCCATATTGTGATGGATCAGGACGTTGGTCAATAGATGCATCTCTACTTTTCCAAAAGTACCCAGTTTCCTGTTTAAGATGTTTGTTTCCGCATACAGAAACAATTCAAAAGGCATAGAGCCGCTTCAGATACCCTTGGACTTTGCATTGGTGTTTTATAATTGTATGAGAGGTCAGAGGTGGATGATAGACTCTCAGGAATCCTGGACTTACACTTGTATGATAAAAACCAGTACCCTTGGATTTACACCCGCAGTTTCCTGGCAGCTAGTGGCAGAGCACATGCAGCTGTGGCTGCTATTGCCCACCTAGTTGGGAAGGCTGTGTGCACTGTGCGAACGAGGGGGTTGGGCGTGTACACTAGTTTTCAGAGCTATGTGTAAGGGGAATTCCCATCTGACAGGCAGTGACCTTGCAGAGCTGTATGAGCTTAACTTTATCCTTGCATTTCAGCGTTAAACTTTCATTGGCTTTTTTGCAAGTCTGTGATACTGTTGGGTGGTCATACCACCCCATCTTGTTCCCTCCCCCACCACAATTATGGTTCTCTAGGTGTCTGCAATTTTATTCTTTGTATTGTGTTCAACTAATTTGCCCAGTACTGACGTTAGACTTATCAGCTGTTAATTGCTGGATCACCTCTTAGAGACTTTTAAATATTGCTTACATTGCTACTCCATGTCCTGGTACAGACGCTGTTTAAAGGACAGGTTACAAACCCTAGTTAAAGTTCCAACAACTTCACTATTGAGTTCTTCAGAATCTTGGAGTGACGTCATCCTCCGGTGACTTGTAATGTTGAGTTTTATCAATTAATTCAAAACCACTCTATGACACTTCAACTTGTGACAGTCCTCAGATTGTTACTACAAAAGCGGCTCAGGTTTGT
>NC_133788.1:24692280-24717611 GCF_003597395.2 Chelonoidis abingdonii
AGGGAGTGAAGTCTGAACAGCCTTCCGAGGGAAGTAGGTAGTGGGGCAAAAAGACTTATCTGCTTAAGGACTAAGCTTGATAAGTATATGGAGGGAGGATGATATGATGGGATAGTTTAATTTGGGCAATTGATGTTGGATTATCAGCAGATAAGCTGCTCGATGGTCTGTGAGGGATGTTGATGGGATGGGATCTGAGTTACTGCAGAGAATTCTTTCGGGTGCTGTGGTGAGTCTTGCCCACATGCTCAGGTTAGCTGATCACCATATTTGGGGTCGGGAAGGAATTTCCTCAGGGCGGATTGGCAGGGGCCCTGGGGTTTTTCGCCTTCCTCTGCAGCGTGGGCATGGGTCGCTTGCTGATGGATTCTCTGCAGCTTGAGGTCTTCAACCACAATTGAGGACTTCATAACTCAGTCACGGGTTAGGGTTGTTATAAAAGTGGATGGGTAGGTCTTTGGCTGCTGTTTGGCAAGGCAGACTATGATCATATTGTCCCTTCTGACCTACGAATCTATGAATCTATGAATCCTGCACACTAGATAATTCTTAGAATTTAAAACTGAGCAATCATACAGTAGGGCATAAATGATCACTGTCTGAGGTAAGAAAGTTTCTGTTATGGTACAGCATTGCACAATAAAGTACAGTATTACTCTTCAGAAGACTTGGCCACTGTTGGAGAGACATCCAGGCTAGATGGACATTACAACATTCTATATTAATAATACAGGAGCATTTTAAAAGGTGTGGTAAATTGTTTATATTAGAATAGCATGTAGAGACCAAGCAGGTAAGATTCTATGTGCAGTGATGTATACAGATGTATGTAATGACTCTTGAGGACAGCAGACTATCTTTGTTAAAGAGCAGACATAACAGGTAGAAAAGAAGCAAAGGGGCCAGGAGGATAAGGTTGAAGTAATAGAGTATGTTTTTCATTAGCCTAACATATGCACAATACACTTCTACCTCGATATACGCGACCCACATACATGAATTTGGATATAAGTTGGTAAAGTAAGTGCTTGGGCGGGGGGGGCGGCGCACTCCAGTGGATCAAAGCAAGTTTGATTAATGGCGTTTCACTTTTATGGGTAAGACTTTTGCTCTGAGACAGCATTACATCAAAGTAAGTGTTGTTGTAGGTATACAGTATGTTTATTGTTTATAAATAAGTGACAGGTGCCATAGCTATGAGCTCCGGCAAGACCAAGAATGTTTTTATAATACATTCGTTGTGTGCTATCTGTCATGTATTCCCACTCTGAATAGCGTCCAAGAATGGGACCAGCATGAATTCTCTAAGCTTATACAGCTAGAACCTGTAGTGCTGCCACCAACAGGATTCCAGTCCCTGGTACACTTTGGTCCCCCAAAACCTTGCCTGGGACCCCCAGACCCGACCCTCTGGATCTTACCACAAGGAAAGTAAACCTTCCCCACCGTTGCTCTCCAGCTTCCCTCCCTGGGTTACCCTGGAGATCACTTGATTCAAACTCCTTGAATCTTAAATAGAGAGGAAAATGCACCTTCCCCTCCTTCTCTCTCCCTCCCAGACTCTTCCTGAGAGACAGTATTTTAACACAAGAGAAGAATTCTCTCTCCCACTTCCTCCTTTCTCCCCACCAATTCCCTGGTGAATCCAGACCCAGTCCTCTGGGTCTCACCAGAATAAAGAAACAAATCAGGTTCTTAACAAGAAGAACTTTTAATAAAGAAAGAAAAACAGTAAAAAGTATCTTTGTCCATTTAAAGATGGATTAGGTCAGAATCTCCCTAATGTCCTCAGCTGTGAAGACTGAAGCAAAAAAATGTGTTTAGTTTCTCTGCAATGACTTTATTGTCTTTAAGCGCTCCTTTTGTATCTCGATCATCCAGGGGCCCCACTGGTTATTTAGCAGGCTTCCTGCTTCTGATGTACTTAAAAACCATTTTGTTATTACCTTTATCTTAGAGATGGTCTGCAGAAAGAACTTGCAAGATTTAGACGTAGCCTCAAAGCGAGGAGCTATAGAGGGGTCCAAGTTGAAGATAACACCCAGGTTACGGGCAGAATGGTGGTTAAGAAAAAAGGTAACTGAGAGGACTTGGGTGGCTGGAGAGGAGGATAAAATTAGTTCTGTGTTAGCCTTCTTGAATTTGAGCTAATGGCATATCCACAAGGAGATGTCAGAGACAGACTGAGATTCCAGTTTGGACAGGAAAAGAGAAGTCTGGAGTAGAGAAGTAGATTTGTGAGCGATAAGCATAGAGTTGATAGCTGAATTTGTGTTTGGTGGATGCGAGAACCCAGAGATAAAGGACAGAGCTCTGTGGAACCCCCATAGAAAGCTGGAGGGGCTGGTGAGGAGGATCCTTTGAAGTACATGCTGAAGAAGTGATTAGAAAGGTTGGAGAAAAATCAGAAAAGGACCCAGTAATGGAGGCCAGGGGACACAAAGTTTCCAGAAGAGGAGCATGGGTGGCAGTGTGGAAGATGGCTGACAGGTTCTGGGGATGATGGTAAACTATTTCTGAGTTTTGCTAGAAAGAGGTAGTTAAAGACTTTGCCAAGAGTGGCTTCAGTGGAGTACAAAGGGAAGAAGCCTGAGCGTCTAGCATGTACTTGGAAGAGAGAAACACTCCAGACAGTGATTGTAAACAGCACCTTCAATGATCTTAGAAGTGAAAAGAGGAAGGTGGTTGGGAGAGGCAAATTGGGTCAAGAGTGTGGTTTGTTTGTTTGTTTATTAAAAGCTGGGAGAGACTTAGGCTACGCCTACACTGGCAATTGAATGACACAACTTTTGTCTTTCAGAGGTGTTAAACCCCTCCCCTCTTCCCGGAAAGACACAAGTTTTGCCACAACAAGTGCCAGTGTGAACAGTGCATTGTCAGCAGGCGTGTGCTCCTGCTGACAAAGCTAACCAGTCTCGTTGGGGGTGTAAGTTTTTTGTCAGCAGGAGACGACAGACAGCGGTTACACCGCATAACTTTCCGCAGATGTGGTGATGCAGCCGTGTTGCTAAAAGCTATGTAGTGTAGACAAAGCCTAAAATGGGTCGGCAACCTTTCAGAAGTGGTGTGCTGAATCTTCATTTATTCACTCTAATTTAAGGTTTCGCATGCCAGTAATACATTTTAAACTTTTTAGAAGGTCTCTTTCTACAAGTCTGTAATGTATAGCTAAACTATTGTTGTATGTAAAGTAAATAAGGCCTTTAAAATGTTTTAAAAAGTTCATTTAAAATTAAATTAAAATGCAGAGTTCCCCAGACCGGTGACCAGGACTCAGGTAGTGAGTGCCTCTGAAAATCGGCTTGCATGCCACAGTTGCCTACCCCTGGCCTAAAACATGTTTGTATTGTAAGGGGAAAGAGCCAACGGAGAGCGGGGAAGTTAAGTGCAGTTAGGGAGGGGATCAGAGTGGGCATGAGGGAGATCAGGAGATGGTTTGGGAAAGGGTCAGCAAGAAGAGGAAAGCTCTCAAAAAACTGCATCTGTGATGGGAGAAGAAGAGAAAGAGAGGAAAGCTGAGAGGAGGGAGGTCAATGCTGTGTATTGTCAATTTTCTCTTGGAAAAAATTGTCAAGATCTTATGTGGAGAGACAAATGAAGGGAGGAGTGGGGGTAAGGTTTGAGGAGTGAGTCAAAAGTGGTGAAAAGGTGCTGGGATTGTGAGGGTGGAATTGTTCAGCTAGGAATATGTCAGAATGTATTTGTAGTGCAGGAAGTCAACCTGATCATGAGATCTCTGCTAGAAAGGTTCTGTAGTGTGAGAGCAGGAGTGGAGGAAGTGGATGTTGGGGTTGAGCTGCGTAGTGGCAGTGCAGAAAGTGCAATGGGGGAAAGTAGAAAAAGAATTAAGGGTGAAGGAGAGTGAAGCACAGACAGAATCAACAACCATATCTGTAACCTTTCTGCCCCTCTGAGTTGGCAGCAACAAGGGCCGGGTTCAGTATCCAGGGATTCCGTTTCAATAACACAATGCATAACTGGCTCCCACCCAGTGAGCTGGGACACTTACATACCACACCCTCCCGGGCGCCTCTAGGAGGCAATACTTCCCCTCTCGCAAGCACGGAGTCTGAGTGTAGCAAAATCCTTTTAATAAAGGAAGGAAACAAAGTGGCATCCCATTGGAGAAATACCACAAATAGGATTATAACACAAACCATAAGCAAACGTTTGGCAATGTCGTTTCCCCCTTAGGGTCTTAAGCCCAATCACCCCAAAGTCCAACAACCCGAAAGTCTCTGGTCAGTGCCACCCCAGAATTGAAAAGTTTATCTGCAGAGTTTTACCGCCCCACAGCGGTGAATGTGGGGAAGAAGTCCACAGGTGTTAAGGGCCACATACATAGGGCCAGGGCCAACTGTCCGCCGTTCTCGAGAGTTTCTGCTTGCAGCCTTCACCACAGACCAGTCTACCATCCCGCAAACCTCATCTGCTCACTGTTCCATGGGCTACTCGCAACATGCGCAAATGCGTCCGCTCTGCCAGCTGTTATGAAGTCTCAGGCTCGCCCACTAGAAATCAGCACTCAGTGATCTCAGTCTTAGTAAGGGGAGCCCTGGTGCTACGACAACCACTGGCTCCAACATGAACCAGCTCAGGCCAGTCCCTAGAATGGACTCCTAATAGTGAATCAAAATTGGCTTCTCTTTTGACTAGATATGGGAAAGAATGTTCCTGGTTAATTGGTGTCGCACGGCCCTCAGTAAATCGGGGCCCATACTATCCGGACACACCCCAAGTCCCAACTCTCTCTAAATTTCTGGAGTATGTTTAGCAGTGTCACTTGTTTAGCAGTGTCACTTAAGTTCATATTGAGAAGTCTCTGTCAAAGCAGTCTGTAGTTCCTCATTCACAATCAGATGCAACACTTATATCACTGCCCAATAACAAAGAAATGGAGATCTGCAGAGCTGGTCAAAATACCTCCCAGGCTGCATTGGGCTATGCTGGGCGTGCCCATGCAAATATCTGAGCATTCACACTTTCTGAAATGCTTTCCACACTTCCCATAATTCACCACCAGATGTCAGGGTACAGCTCATCCTGATTCTGCTTACATATCAATGGAAGATAGGAGGAGAGGGCTGAGAGCAGATGAGACATCATCAACACTGATGGGAGTGGAAGTCACAGAAAGGCAGTGTGTTTTTTTGGGTGTGGAGTGGGAAGTTGATGGGTGATATTGAAAGAGACCAGGTAATCAGAGAAGGGAAACTAAACAATACAGAGATTAGAGACAGAGCAGTGCTTGGTGAAAACCAAGTTGAGTGAACTTTGTGAGTGGGAGAGTTGAACCAGGCTGCAGGTCTAATGACCAGGTTAAGGTGAGGAAATGTGCAGCTAAGACATCCGATGGATCATCAACATGGAAGCTGAAGTCACCAAAGATGAGCATGGGAGATTGATGAGAGGGAGAGAGAGAGAGAGAGAGAGAGACAGGAGTCAAAATCAGAGAGAACGGCTGATGGAGGAGTTGCGTGGATGGTAGAAGACAGAAACATGGAGGGGTGATGGAGAAAAGAGTCAGATGCAGTTAATTTCAAAAGAGGCGAAAGAGTAGGAGGAGGGAGGGTTTGATTACTTAGATCCTTGCCCAAAGCACTTTACCACAATTCTCTTTTATTTGTTAAATAATTGAGATTTTGACTCCAGCCATGTTTCTTGGCATGTTCTTTGTAAAAATGCTGAAGCCATTTAAGTTGAATTAACTTTTAGAATAAATGTATTCTATACGTGTATCCCACGTTGAGACCCACTGTCTTAAATCACAAAGTTAAACCAGATTGTTATTAAAAACAGTTCTCCTACGCAGAGGTCTTCCAGGAGGTACATCAGCTCCTCTCGATAGTTCCCTAGTTTTACAGCAGGCTACATAGAAAGCACTAGCAAAGTCACTACAAACTAAAATTGAATACAGACAATGACTTGTTTATACTGCTCTATATAATATACACTGAAATGTAAGTACAATCGTTATATTCGAATTGGTTTATAATATGGTAAAAATGAGAAAGTGAGCAGTTTTCAGTAAGAGTGTGGCTGTGACACTTTTTTTTTTTTATGTCTGATTTTGTCAGCAAGTAGTTTTTAAGTGAGGTGAAACTTGAGGGTTTGCAAAACAAATCAGACTCTCGAAAGGAGTATAGTAGTCTAGAAAGGTTGAGTGCCACTGGTTTAAGAGGTAGGAATATTTTGTCATCTCCCTGCAAAGAAGCAGTTGTATCTTGACATATATTTTAAAGTAAATTAATTTATTGCATGTTAAATTTAAATTGCCACTTACTACTTCTGTCCATAAGGTGGGCAGCTCTTCATAGGTCAGCGCTGTCAGAGTACACTTTTTGTTTTCTATTAAAATAGGAAGGATGTTTACCATGGAACTTTAGAAAGCTTATCCTTGTTTAGCATCCACATTGGAAATTTCTAATTCTCAGCTGACTTCAGGTTAAACAATGTATCTCTGGACATAGATAGTACAGCTGTATGTAAACAGGAAATATTTCTGAGATGTATTGTGTGTTTTCTATATCCTAAAAATACACTCTGATAAGGGCTATTGTCTGCACCACCACTATTTCCTTCTCTGCTCCTGCAGCAGTGACACTCAGATGAACCTGCCCTTAATTAATATGCTGCAGTGGAAGGGCCAGTTCAAGAAAGCTTGAATTATTATGTTTTCCTTGAGGGAGAAATTACTCTGTGGTGGCTTTTTTTGAGACAGAGACCTCATGACTACCAGGAATATTTCAAATCATCCTTTTGTACCCTGGCGATGGCAGATTTTCTGCCTTACAGTGAATGAAATGAGGCAGTTGTTTTCAGAATAACAGTATATGAAGGTCACAGAAGAACTCATCAGTGAGTTCTCTTCCTGTTGGTATGCATACTTCCACCTTTTCATGTTCTCTGTATGTATAAATATCTCCTGTCTGTGTGTTCCATTCTATGCATCTGAAGAAGTCAGCTGTAGCCCATGAAAGCTCATGCTGAAATAAATTTGTTAGTCTCTAATGTGCCACAAGTACTCCCGTTCTTTCATTAGTGAGTGATTACATTGCTTTTAACAGACTTGTAGCTCACGCTCTATGCATTAACATAGAGTACTACTTCATGTTCTTGTTTCTGTTTCCTCAACTTCTCATTCTCTCCAGATCTCTCTCTTGGAGAAGAATGATGTCCTTTGTGTTCTGTGGAAAGTAGGATTTAAAGGAAGTAATTGAGGCTAGTTATTTAGATATAGTTCATTTTCCCTCTCCCTCCACATTCTTGGATCTTGCCATTTCGAGGAAAGGTCCAAACCTTAGACATCAGAATGTAGTACAGAGTACCATAGAGTTGTCCCCAGTCTTTCAGTAACTGCTTTGACCAACCCAATTGCTTAGGGATATCCTGTCTGATAACACAAGCAGTGTTTAGTTACAGTAAAACCTAATTTGACAGGGAGAACTGTTGATTTTGTCTGTCCAGAAGCCTCAGTTTTAAAAGAAAAAAAAAATCCCATGTACATTGATTGTAACAGAGTCCCGCCTTCTTTCTGCCGCAAGGTTTACTACAACTTAATGTCAGGTAATGTATATAGTGAAACCAGAAAACAGAGGAAAAAGCAGGAAGACTGGTTTAGGGAAACTTGGCTCCTCTTTCTAGTTTATATGGTACTGGAGGAAAACGTTGAAGTCATAGAGGAAATCTCAGACATTAGAGATAAAAACAGGAGAGAAGCAAAGAGGGGAAGGAAACAGGGAGATGCCAGAAGAATAAAAATATGAAGTCACAAGGAAATTTCAGGAAGAAAGAGACACATTCCACAAGAATAAAAAATTAAGATAATTGCCGGCCATTCCTCTGACCTGAAATTGACTGTCTGCATCTGACTATTTGTGATTGAGCTTACATAAAGAGTGTAATCAACAGCGTGTCTGTCTCACCAACAGAAGTTGGTCCAATGAAAGAGATTACCTCATCGACCTTGACTTTTTAATATCCTGGGACTGACATAGCTACAACAGTGCATGCATCTGACTATGCCAGTCCCACACAAGTAGTGGTGAGGAGTTCAGTGTAGTAAACAATTGCTTCACTACAACCTTGGCTTCTCCTTTAAGGTTTAATGCATGGCCTCCCCTTTCTCCTTTGTTTGACATTTTACCTTTTTTATGAGTCTCTCCTCTTGCCTATTTGTATTTCCTTATTCTCAGTCCTCTTCTTCTAACTTTTTCACTTTCCTCTTCTGTTTTTCTGTTTACCCTTTCTTGTTTGCTACTGAGATCCAGAAGTTTTATGCATATAATTGAAATTATTCCTTTGAAGAAGATCTGAGAAACAAACTAGATTTCACATACAAAGATATGAATATTTAAGTACGTCGATAGGAAGGATAGATTAGATAGAATAGCTTTATGGTTGTGGGAATAGGACAGTTCCCAGCTGGAGAAATGATGAAGCAATGATTTTTATCCTAGGAGATAGCTCTGGAAAAGGAACCAATAATTTCTATCCTTTGAAACAACCTTGAAGGTAGAATGAAAACTGCATGATGAGGGAAATGCCTCTTGGCCTAGAACAATCTTTCCTGTCACATAATACCTACAGATAGAATAATAATTCCAAGGGCAAGAAATACCAATGCAAACAACAAACTATTTGTTCTCAGCCCGGCAATGGAATGATCATCTGTGCCATTCTTTTCTTGTTAATCCTTTCATTTGTGGGTGACATTTAAGGTGTTACATATTTATAAATGTTTTAGGATCCAAGTATTCTCAGTAGCAATCCTCCTCATCTGGAATGACCTTCCTCTGAAAACAAGTGTTTGGGTTCAGATATGGCTACTGAGAGTCGATACATCTACCAACAGCAGGTTTTGAAATATCCAGCGTTTAGCCTATTGGTTGGTATTCGTTCTTTGGTCTGTTCAGGATATCTGTTTAGAGGCTTAGAAGCTGAGGGGTCACTTGCAGTATTTCTAAACATTATCTCCAAAATAGGGAGTAAAGTACAGCCAGGTGCGACACTGATAGATGCCTCAACGGTATATACGATGGTTGCCAACAGTTTTACCTTGCACTTAGAGTAAGAAATGCTGTGGGGTGACTTTTTTCTTTTTTTTTTTTTAATGATGACTGCTATGTTTGATTTTGTCAGAACTAGTTAACAATGAAGAGCTTAATCACAATTTAGTTCTATAGTAATTTGAAGGACTTGCTGGAGTTACAGTGGGAATAGTTGGTATTTTCTGTTGCACCATCTCTTTAAATCCAATATCTCACAGTCCAACACAGAGAATCTTTCCTGCATAAAATTTCAGGGCAGTGCTTACAAAGTCTACTGTACAGTACTTTTGTGCCAATAACTGTCAAATTCCAGCCATAGCAACCTGACTTTTCTATGTCCTCTGGGTCTGAAATGGAACATCTAGAGTTAACAGCAACAAGCAAGGACATAAATTAATGATTCCTGGAACTGTCTTGACTCACTGTAACAATCCAGAATTTAGTGGAAACTAGTACTTGAACTTAATTGTAGTTTGAGCTCACACCTACATTTAGTGTAAATACAAGGATTCAGCTCTTCCGCTCACAGTAGGACTTCTGGACCAAAGAACTTACTCAGTACATTGTTTCATAGAATACTTTGCTGTTCCTTGATGTCAGCACCCTCCTCTAAAGGACAGAGAAATCTACTAACTTAGTTCTGGAAAGATGGAACTGCAAATTGAGTACATTCCCACAGGAGAAATCATCCGTGTGGTCAGTCAGAATGGAGCGCGCAAGACTGTAAGCCTGTGTTTCTTATTGTTCTCTTTTCTCTTCTTGCTTTGGAGTTAGTTATTTTCAAAATGAGCAATCTAGTCACCACTATTCTGAGTTCAGGAGAAAAGTTAATGTGAGAAGGCTAATGAGGCTACTGCAAAGACTTCTAATTAGAATGATTGTGACCATCTTTTAAATAGAAATTTTTAAACTCGGCAGCAGTATAAAAGAAGAGTGTAATTGAGAATTAAGGAAATGGCAGAAGTGTTCAAAACAGCATTGTATGAGTACACCACACTTAGCATGATTTGTAATTGGTATGGCCCAGGAGCACTTAGCTGGTACATTAGAATTTGGGAAAGGATTTATAAAATAACTGAAAGGAAGAAAACCAGTTTTAAAAAGAATACTGTCCAGCCTCTTAGATATTAATTGCCCATCTTGCCACTGGATTCATGTCAGAAATTTCATCCAAAAATTAGTAAATACTAAAGAGTGGAAAATAGAGGTAGAACACAAAAACAACAACGAATCCGATGGCATCTTAAAGGCTAACAGATTTATTTGGGCATAAGCTTTCGTGGGTAAAAAAAATCACTTTTACTCACAAAAGCTTATGCCCCAATAAATCTGTTAGTCTTTCAGGGGCCACCGGACTCCTTGTTGTTTTTTTTGGATACAGACTAACAGGGCTACATCCTGATAGAGGCAGAACAATGCATCAAGAAAAATAAGATGAAAATTGTCAGCATCTTGGTGAACTGGGTTTCCGAGCTAGTTACTTCATGACCACTTCATTTAATTATGTTTAGAACCTGTGTATATGTGCATTGCTAATGGAGAGTCAGTGTTGGGTGGGTTTTTACCTATAGCTTAACACACAAGTAGAGTTAAATGTTCCTGAGAGCATTTAAACTCTGCATTGTTTTTTAAAAAGCTACAAAATATATTTTCTCTCACTCTTTAGGCTGCCATGTGAACAGAACATCTTTGTTGTATTTAGACTGTATTCACAGTATTCAGTTTTCTAATATCTATATAAATTTCACAGAAAGGACCTAAAATAAAATGGGCAATTCAGGAAGGTTAAAGCCTACAGCATAATTTTATCTTGATTTCTGAAGGTCAAGTAACAAATTGTTTTTTCCTTTACTGTCAAGGTATGCCTTGAGTAGGAAATTGCAGTTGTCAGTTTTACTGGATTAAGAATACACTGCACCTAGTTATAGGATGTTTTTTCTTCCAAGTGAATAAATCTCACTTCTAAAATAAATTGACATTTCACACCTTCACATTTCTGTATTAGTTTTTGTTTGTACTGTCTAGAGCTACTCAGGACACAATTGTAAATGATTTGAATTATTTCTAGTCATTTAAGCCAAATAATTTCATACCTAAATGCAGCTATGTACATATGTCCCTGGCTGTCTATTTTAGGTGCTTCTGTGGCTTCCATTACCATAGTATCTGAGTGCCTTATGAAAATAAATACAGTAAAGATTTTAGCAACCCTGTGAGGTAGGGAACTACCAAAGAGGATGGAGCTAGGCTGTTCTCAGTGGTGGCAGATGACAAAACAAGAAGCAAGGGTCTCAAATTGCAGTGGGGGAGGTTTAGGTTGGATATTAGGAAAAGCTATTTCACTAGGAGGGTGGTGAAGCACTAGAATGGGTTACCTGGGGAAGTGTTTGAATCTTCCTCCTTAGAGGTTTTTAAGACCCAGCTTGACAAAGCCCTGACTGGGATGATGTAGTTGGGGTTGGTCCTGCTTTGAGCAGAGGGTTGGACTAGATGACCTTCTGAGGTCCCTTCCAACCCTGAGAGTCTGATTCTATACAGTTATTCCCATTTTACAGAGACGAAATTGAGGCACAAAGAGGCTAAGTGACTTGTCCAAGGTAACACAGGAAGCCTTTGGTGGAGCAGAGAACTGAACTCATCTCTCTTATCCCAGGCTAATGTCCTAACCGCTGGACCATCCTTTCTGTCTTAATACCTCTCTGTATGCAGTAATATGTAAAAATAACTTTCCATTTCCCTATGTGTAGTATTCAAACTTTATTTACCCAGGCCTTGATTTTACTCTAAATTTCTGTGATTGGTGTTGCAGTCATTAAATATCTTTGCAATACTGATTGCACAAGTGCTTTGTGCTAAGCAGTTGCATTCTGAAGCAAGCATAGTCTCTTACTCCAGTTTCCTTTCACTGCTATTTTACTAAGCAATTTAAAACTTCCATATGAAAACTGGTGAGCATAACTGCCTTACAGATTGCACAAACATTCATTAAGTAAAACTTCCCTGACCCCCATAAGAAATCCTATACCTCTGGCTTGCCAGATAGTCATGCTGCAGACACCATTAGTCTTTCCCATCCTCCTTTTAAATGGCCTGCAAGTTGCATTACAATAGTGCATAATGCATCGGACGAAGTGGGTATTCACCCACGAAAGCTCATGCTCCAGTACGTCTGTTAGTCTATAAGGTGCCGCAGGACCCTTTGCTGCTTTCACAGATTCAGACTAACATGGTTACCCATCTGTGTGGCAGCAGAGGACATTGGCTGGACTGGATGCTCTCTCCCAAAGAGAGAGGTTCACTCAGGTCTTCGCCTGACTGATAGGTACATACCTACATCTTGGGAGAGGATACAAAAGAAAAGCTGTTAGTTCAGCTATTTAAAAAAAGTTTAAAATATTCATTAAAACTGCATAAAACAATAAAATTTGCTAACTTGAGAACAGCATCTGTTATGGAGAAACTTTTGTGCCAGGAACTATAGAACAGGTGCCCCGGCAGTCTTGTACAGGAGCAGTTGAAGAGGATGCTGTGAGTGGCATGACAAAACCCAGACTTGTTGGCTTGGCTATGCTGAGCGGTTTTGGAAATAAAATGGTTCTCACAGTGTTTAGCTTCACTATGTCCCCATGAAATGATGGCAGCTGCTAGAGTTTATGGTCTATCTAGTTTCTTGTAGCCTTATCGTTGGCCTGCAGTCAGCTCTGCCTCCTTACCTTTCCCCTAGTACCTGTGCATGGAGAGAGTGAAGCTGAGCTGGAGTTAACTCATTGCTTGCTAGTGATCAGGTAGGGCCTTTACACCCTGTCTTACAATCTGATGGCAGGTTGGTTGATGTCATTCTTTCTGTTGTCATGGCGACTGAACTTGCTTCTCAGTAAGAGAGATGGAGGTCCTTCCATAATAAGGATGAGGCCTGTTGGCAGACAGTATGGATCAACTTGGACCAGCACTGTACTGGTTCTGTGATTACTCTCTATGGTTGTCTGTCTAACACTTTCACCATTACAAAATATCCATAAGCATTTAAAAAGAAACACAAAAGAAAACACAAATACGGGGTGTGGTAGGTCCTACATGTAAACAAAGCTGATCATGTAAATACCCAGTTTTGTTGTCTTGGTTTTCTTGTCTACATTATTTTGCTTGCCTTGAATTCTTTTAGTTGGAGATGAAATAATCAATTTAGAAATATGTGGGAAACTCATGATCTAAAAGCTGGTGAAGATATGATTTCTGTTTTTGTGGTATAAGTATTTTGGAGAACACACTCTTACAAGGATATTCAGCATTTGAAAGCATTCTGGAAAAATCTGATCTTGGTTTTAAAGAACAGGGATTGAGAGAATCATGAAGACTTTGTGGTTTGGGGTATCAGAATCTGCCTTCATTATAGATTGGGAATCTGTTCTCATTGTTTGGGAATACAGGTGTAGATGTTATGGGGAACATGCTCTCATTGTGAGGTAAGAGAAGAGAGATTTAGTGTGTTATGAAGAACCTGTCCTCAGTCTTAAGTAATAAAAAAAAAACACACACCAATCCATTTACTTGTCATTGTTCTGTTTCTTCATCATACAAAACAAGATTTGTGACAACACATTTATAGCACCATCTACAAAGAAACAAAAGCAAAAAAGATGTCCACTCACAGGAAGTGTGTTGTAAAGCTCTGTCTTTCTCCTCAGTCGTTCCAAAAAAGAGACTGAAATCACAAGAATGAGATGTGTGTGTAGAAAGTGCCTAGTAAAATGAGGTCCTGGGCCAGGACTTGAGCTCCTAGTGCTGTGATAATACAAATATAAATAATATATTAGGGAATGGGAGTAGGATGAATACAACAAACACAATTACTCTTATGTAGTTCCTTGTCTTATATCCCTTCATTCCCCATCCCTATAAAACAAGATTCCATATTGAAGGGAGAAATGCCAAGTAATGAAAAATTGAAGTGGCCTTTCCTTGAATGGCAGCCTGGAGATATGCAACTAAAATCAACCTTGGAAGAGAACCATAGGGCAAACTAGGAATTAATAAAAAGGGACGAGATAAGAACCAGGTAGCCACACACAGAAATTGTCATCACTTGACCCTAAAGTGTGGAAATTTGTGTGTGCCAACAATTGAAAAAGAGGCTCATTTTTTTTAGAACACATGGAATTGCAGTTGGAACCAGATCTTCACTCTAGTCTACATCATAAACAATTCCTACTGTTTTTAAAGAAGAAATACAGATCCTTTTAAACTAAAGCTATGTATTTAGCTAGAAGAGAAAGGGAAAGCCTTTAGACTAGAGCTCCTAAATCACTTAGATTTTTAAATGGCAAAATAAAATTGTTTTATAACAAAATAAATGAAAATTTACCTGCCAAGATCTGAACTAATTGTCAACCCATAGTTTGTTTGCATTTTTTTACAAGAGAATGTCTATTTACCCTTTTAAAAGAAGGTCCAACTTGCCAACAAGATGCAACTTCTGTTGGAGTGAAGGATTAATCCTGCATGATGTGCACAAGTAGTTGATACTGCCTCCAGCATGTGGTATAGTGTGGTCAGGGCATGGGGAACATAATGCTATTTTTGACACAGGGTGGGATGCAGTGATGTCGCCTGAGTGACTGAAATAGCACAGTGTTATCTGGCTCTCACAAAATTTTCTGTGCTCTCTTCCAAGCTACCTATATGCATGAAACACCTTCTCTGAATCGATTCATAAGCCCAAACCTTTTTCTTCTACATATTCTTCCTCAAGACTCACTCTGCCACAGTATTTAACAAATCAGCTGATTTAATGACGACTTTGGGGTAGATAGGATAGTTGGCACTTTAATTTTAAATGTTTGTATGTGTATATAAAATTTTACATTTGACAGTATCCTTTCACCTTTTGTATGTCACTTTTCTTCTACAGCTGTAAGCTCTTCGGGGCAGGACTGTTATTTATTTGCATTATTGTAGTATCTAGGAGCCCCAGTTGTGAACCAGGACTCTGCTTAGACACATTTTTTTTTCAGATTTATTCCAATTAACTTCCATTAGATTTTAAAAGTACATCTTTAGCTTGTAATACAATTGCATCTGATAGGAAAAAATGAACTTTGCAGTTAAGTTCTGCCCAAAATATCTGAGTATAAGAGCATTCCCAGAGAATATGCATTAAGTTTGCACCTGCTGAATCACTATGTCAACATTTGTCTGACTAGCTGGACCTGTTTTGAACAGTTGGAGAGGGATACAATGCATCCTCCATATGACTTTCTGTTGGATTAATCTTAAATGGAGGTTCAAGGAACAGTTCAGTGCACTGGGTATATTTGTTTCCATTGGTTAGCAGTGTATCTCGGGAGGGAAAAATTCTCATGTCGCTTGTATATTATCAGAGATTGATAGACCTGATTTCATTATTAAGTACTGAAACCACCAGTATTATATTTTTTCAATATTATAATTATGGTGAGGAGATTTGGTGCAAGTGAGTGATGGGCTCTTTCAATGTCTAAGTTCTGATCTGGGTGCAGAAAAAAAAGCTCGAGCAGTATGATGCATAAAAATTTAACAGACCTTCCTTTTTCCAGTCCCTCTGGGAGACCCACAATTCTCAGATAGTTTCTCCTTGATCTTCCCTCAAGATCATTAACCATTTTATTTTTTTCAGGATTGAATAGTCCTTTCCTGTTTATATTCATAGTACGCACTGCAAGGAGATTCTGTTCTCAGCTTCGTCTAGTCTTGATGCCAAGTCTTGCAAATTAGCTTGATGTGTACTGGTAATACTTTTGATTTGTTATATCTTCAGATATTCTTCTAAAGGTAATTTGTTCACTTGAGATTTATTTTAGCCAGTCCATAATTTCATCTAGTTTCAGAGGGGCAGCCTCTCCCTTATCAGCTGTCTTGGCTGAGGCCTGGTCTACACTACGCATTTAAACTGAATTTAGCTGTGTTAAATCGATATAACCCTGCACCCGTCCACACAACGAGGCCCTTTATATTGATATAAAGGGCTCTTTAAACCAGTTTCTGTACTCCTCCCCGATGAGAGGAGTAGCGCTGAAATCAGTATTGCCATGTCAGATTAGGGTTAGTGTGGCCGCAAATCGACGGTATTGGCCTCTGGGCGGTATCCCACAGTGCACCATTGTGACCGCTCTGGAAAGCCATCTGAACTCAGATGCACTGGCCAGGTAGCAGGAAAAGCCCCGCGAACTTTTGAATTTCATTTGCTGTTTAGGCAGCGTGGAGAGCTCACCAGCAAGGTGACAGACGCATGAGCTCATACAGCAAGGTAACATATGGCAGTCTCCTTGAGAATCAAAACAAGAGGCTCACAGATGAAGCTGCAGCAGGAGTATGTTGGATCTGATTGCTAACTGGGGAGAGGATTCCGTGCAACAGAACTGCCGGTTCCAAAAGAAGAAATGAAAAAACATTGAAAAATTTCCAAGGCTATGATGGAGAGAGGGCCATAAACCAGGACTCAGTACAGTGCGTGTTGAAAGTTAAGGAGCTCAGACAAGCTATACACCAGAAAACCAAAGAAAGGCGAATGGAAGTCCCTGGGGCAGGCCCGAAACAGAACGCTTACTACGTGGAGGCTGCGTGCAATTCTACGGGGATCCCCCACCACTACCCACCACGCTGTTCGTGGATTCTGAGGTGGGGGTGGTAAATCTACGGCCATTGGACTGGGATTCTGCGGATAGGAAGATGAGAGGGGATAGAGGAGGCGAGCTTGCAGAGAGGCACTACAAGCACTGCCATTCTCCCCAACCACGGGAGTTTTTCTCAGCCTGAACAGAACGTATACCTCCCAAGCCACATCTCAACACACATGAAGGCCATGGAAGGACCTCTGGTGAGTGTAAGCCTTTGTAAATATAAGAACAAGGTTAAAAAGCAAGCATTTTAATTGATTAATTTGCCTGAGGTGACATGGGATGGCATTCGCCGTGCGCGGCGTACAGTTATTGGAAAGTGCTGGGGATGAGGGGATAGCGGAAATTCTCCAGGGACATCTTCCATGGAAGCCTATCCTGGCAGGTACTGCCGAAAAAGCCTTGCTAGAAGGTCTGGGCAGGCAGCCCTATTCCATCCTCCAGTGGTAGTAACACTTGACACTGCCTAGCATGCAGCAGTACGCTGGTATCAATTGGCATGAACAAAGCCTACGCCTCTGCTATGTCCCGGTGTTTGCTGGCTTAGCAACATCCGTCTTCTTGTTATCTCATTGTGGTTATCCTCAGGACAGTGATATCGTTCATCCGGTAACAAAAGTTGAAATTCCAGGAATTTAATTAGGGGACAGAGATTGGCCATTGTCCTACTGGGCCTGTTTGCCTGTGGTGTAAAGAAATCCCTTCCCCCTTCCAAGTATGCAAGCGGTGGGTGAGGAGATGATTGGCGCTGAGCTTTTTTGCGTTTGGCTAGCAGCCAGACTTCGCTGCTGTGAGCCACGCGGGTCGGGGGGGGGGAAAGTGTTTAGGCAGTGATCTTCATGATAGAACCACAGCCATAGGCAGTGGGGGGGGGTAATAGTGATCATTCCAGAGAATTTCACTTTGGGGGGTATTTCTGCGCTTAAGTATAACAAGGAAAGAACCAGCGCCTGAAACGGGTTCGGCCCTTGGTGTTTGGAAATGAAGGCACTGTGTATAGAACCGAAAGAACAATGGCTTACCTGTGGCCTACATGCAAGCTGAATTCTGAATGCCCAGGCCTGCGTCTGTGAGAAATCTGTAATCAACCAGAGCCACAGACACTTCAATATTAAAGATACGCAAGATGCGACTTGTAAAGTGAAATCAACAGTGCTATGTAAGGTGAATAAGTGTTGTTCACTGTGAAAGAGTAATAACCATTGTTCTGTAAAATGTATCTTTAAAATTACCTTTCTCTTCCCTTTTTTTCTCCTCCCTCATTGCACTGCGCACATTTTTCAAGGCCGCCACTATGCTGCTGCTATCATCCACTGAAAGCTATCTCAGGCTGTGGCTACCACTGGAGAGTTGCAGCGCTGGTGAAGGGGTTACAGCGCTGCAACTCAACCTGTGTACGACATCTTACAAAGCCCAGCCAGCACTGCAAACTTCCCTGGCTGCAGCGCTGCTTTGTACACCTGGTCTGATTGGGGTGTAGCGATTCCAGCGCTGGTGATGCAGCACTGCTCATCAGGTGTGGACACAACAGCGTGTTATTGGCCTCCAGGGTATTGGGAGGAATCCAGCTACCTTTTTTCGGGACCGCTCTGCTCATTCGTTTCACATACTCCACTGCCCTGGGCTCAGGTGGACCTGCCTTTAATGCCCGGGAATTTTAAGAATCTCCTTCCTGTTTGCTCACGCCGGGGCGTGGAGTTGCAATCCAGATCAATCAATTACTGACCACGCCTTCACGCCCCAACGAGCCCCAGCCATGGAGGCAATTTGGCAAAGATCCTGCAGGACCTTCATCAGTGTTTTGGGTGAGGATACCCTGTGCAGTCAAGCTGCGCCAGCCAGCCATAGAATTATGCTAACCTTTGGCAGATATCAACGTCTCATGCTGGCAGGCGGCCCTGAACGAGACGCGCGAGGCCGGCAGTGAGGGTCAAAGTAAAGGAGGCTGGCGAGTGCCTATTGCAAAGGCCTAGGGAAACACGCCGGCTCAGGTAAGCTGCCACGACCTGCCGTTTTTTACAACGAGCTGGATAGGGATGACCTTGGGTGACCGTCCACTGAAATCGAGAACCAGCAATGGATCAGCTTCAGACGCCGAGAGAGTGGGGAGGCTGTGAGGAAACAAGAGAGTGAGGGTACCGGGTGGTGGAAAATAAACCAGAGTCCCAGGAGGCAGCAGCCAGGAGCTCTTCTGCAAGCCCAGGAGGAAGCTAGCCAGTCGGCAGGCAGCCTGACTGGTTGGTGAAGAAGAAGCAGAGAAGCGTGATCCGGTAAGCGAGCTTTTAAAGTTTTGTGAAGAAAGGAGGCGGGGGGCGGGTTTGTTCCATGGGTGCATGCAATGCATGCCTAGATGTGGAAATAGCCCGTTGATTTGGTCTATCACGTCGCGGTAATGCAGCCTCTGTAATCTCTTGAAAACTTTCTCCAAAGCGTGGGCAATGTGCTTGCGCAAGTTTAAAATCGGCAGAGCCACTGTGGGCCCTGTCCACCTTCAGCTAACGCGTTGCGCCATGTGCAGTGAGGGGTGGGGGACATTGCCTGCACACAGGCAAAGCTGCAATAGGGACCAAGCGAATCCACATTGCTGGAGAAGACCCTCTCCGCTTTCCAGGTTGACGCGGAGCAGGGATATATCCGGAGGATAAAATCCTGTGGAAATGTAGGGAATATTGTTAGTGGTCTTCCCCCAGCTGCTCTCTGCTTTTCTCAAAGCACAAAACCCCCACTGAGCCCTGACTCACTCTGGCAGCTCCCATTACCAGAGGAATCGCAGCAGTAAACATTGAATTACGTTAGTGAGAAGCCCCTAGTACTTTACACCATGTCCGTGTCTGCGTTGCCTCTCTGTGCTGTTAGTAATGTGTGAATGATGCTACAGAAGAGAGTCTACACACTCCTCCACCGTGATTATAAAAACAATGCAGCTCTGTAATAAATATTTCTGGTATCTGTTATCCTTTTTTTAAAGTTGACCTTGAATACTATGGCTTTAAAGACTACGATAGACTCCAGAACTTGAGAAGGAGGAAAAGGAGAATCAAAGAGGGGGGAGTTTGGTGATAAGCAGTTATGAAAATCAGTATTGCAGAGACAGCAAGAGAAGTGTAGGACTGGAGAGACAAAAAACGCACCAAGGTGGATGGCAAACAAGAAAACAGGAAAAAAGATTGGCCTAACAGGAAAAAGAATTGGCAAAGAAGAAAAACCACAAACAAACACTTATAAGCCCCTGGCGGCGCCAAACAGACTAATGCAAGTCACTGTAGCCATGCAGCGCAGATCTATAAGTGCTAAACCGTCACCCGCAATCCCAAAGCTTCTCCCTTTTGCCCCAGTGTTTGCTCATAACCCTTCCTCAGTATGCCTGCTTCCTACCACCCCAAGCTGCCCCTCACACCTGTAGCGTACACCTATCACCCTGAGAAATAACGACCCTTACCCTCTGCGCTCACCCCCATCACCATGCAGCTAGTTATCCTGGAAGTGCAGCAGGCATTGCAGGAAGCACCTTCCCAAGGCAGGGACATATTCAAACATCTGACTGTAACAGTTCACACCCTACCTCCCCCACCAACATTTTTTTGTACTGTATTTTTTAAATAAAAGATTTCTTCTTTGGCTTTTAAAACAGTTTTATTATTGCAGAAAGAGAAACATACTGTACCCCAAGGGAAAAATCATTATAACCACTGCACTTAACACCAGTGCAAGGCACCAAAAACATTATCTTTGTGGCTTCAGCCTCAATTGCCTCCCTCAAGATCCATAATCCTGAAGCCTGGGGCTGGGCCTCGCTATCGCCCTGCTCTTTGGGCTGTGCAAATTCCAGCCTCCAGGTGTTGAACCTCAGGAGGTCCATTCCGTTCATGAATGTTTTCACCTTACCTTCACAAAGATTATGGAGGGTACAGCACGCTTTGGATATAACGCAGGGATGTCTGCTTTCCCACAAGTCTACTTCCATAAGAGACAAACCCTCACAGCGCCCCTTTAAACGGCCGGAAAGACGCGACTCCAGCACGACAGTCGATTCTGACCGGCTCAAAGCCCTGTAATTGAACCGGTCCTTTGCTCCTGTCAAGCTTCCCTGTGTACGGTTTCATGAGCCCATGTGCATTAAGGGGTAAGACGGGTCCTCCAAGGATCACAATGGGCATATTCGACGCTCCCCTGACTGTGACTCTTGGGTCTGGGAAAAAAGTCCGGCCTTGCAGCTTCCTGAACAGCCCACTGGTTCCGAAAGAATGCTGCCATCATGCACCTTTCAGGCCGCCCTGTGTTAATGTCAAGTGAAGACGCCAACGGGATACACAAAGCCGCCTGGAGAGACCATAGAGAATACCCTTCGAATTAAATGTACGTTCAGTATCCTGGTGGGGTGGGGGCCAGAATAGGAATATGCGTCCATCTATCGCCCCCCCCCCACAATTGGGAAACCCATTTGTGTGACAGCCATCCAGAAATGTCCTCGACGTTCCCCAGAAGTCAACGGTTCTTCTTAGAGCAGGATGCGATTAATGACACTGCAAACTTGCATTAACCACTATGCCAAATGGTCAGAACACCTTTCCCACTCACCAATCTGGTATCGAGCGACACGATCGGTTAGCTGTCTGGAGTTGCCATTCTTCCAGACTGAGCAAAGTCAGCCACTCGCTTCTCCACACACCGACAGCGGAACAAGGTCTTCAAATCTGCGTGTCCATTTGAGCGCCGCAGGGCTGGGGACAGCTCACCAAGCACACAGTCCATGACAAAGTGGTTTTCTCAAATCACGAAAGTTCTGCAGCACTGCTTGGTACATCCCAGACTTGCAGGGACGATGTATCCATAACCACTCAGTGCTTCAGATTTTCCGCTAGAGCCCAAAAGGTGGCGTAATCCACGGATGCTGAGCACAGTCATTACAGCCTACAGAGAGCAAATATATAGTGTCACACACGTCAGGTGAATCTATATCTGTATCATCATCCACCGTCGTCGGACTCACCTCACTGTCAACTTTGGAGCATAAGGAATAGCATCAACAGACAACGTATGCTGCTGGCGACATTCATGTTGCAGCAAAGTCTCAGCAGCTTGGGCTCCACTTTCTAACAAAAACCCGCGCTGCAGACATCACAAATGTCACGAAACTGGCTGGGAGCGATGCACGACCACAGAGGCGTTGGGACAGGTAGTAGGAATGAACCCGCACACTCCTATACATCCCTTCCCACACCATCACGAAGCGCCAAAATTGGACGAAGGTTGCTCCTGTGGGATACTGCCACAATGGCACCACTACCCAACAGCGCTGCACAACTGCTGCAAATGTGCCACACTAGAAGCACTGGGTAGCTGTAGAGTGTGCCAACACTGACGGCGCGTCGTTCATTACGCACTATGGTACGACAAGCTTAAATCCCAGCGCTGCCACACTTTCCAAGTGTAGCCAAGCCCTCAGATAAGGTAGGCAGAAAAAAGACGCGAGAACGACGAAGTGTTCTCGACATCATGGAAGTGACCCGCATGAAAGAAGTCATCATGAATGAAGTGGAAGGACGTGGTAATAAATTACAGGGAAAGATGCTAGTGAATGTGAGGACAGCGGAGGGGATGCTCGAGATGAGAAGGTGGCATGGCAAGATCAAGGCGCGTGCATGCAACGCTGGGAGCTGCTTGACATGATCAAAACTGACCATATCTAACCAGCATCTGGTGAAGCATTCAAGAACAGCAGCAGGAATCACAAGAGTGGCCGCTGCAGCCCTGTGCAAACCACCGCTCACCCCTGACCATGTTCCTTAAGCCTCCTCACCCAGACGCGTAAAGAACGCGTGTGAGAAGGCTCAGTGCAACCGCCACTACCTACACCAACCCGTGGACAAGTTCAACCAAAAGGCTAGTCAATTACTTTTGAAATTTGGATTTTAGTGACGCTTATTCCTTCCCTCCATATCCTCCGTCCCAAACACCACACAAGGGCTCCTTGTCTCAGTTTTCTTCCTCTTTTTATAATGAATTAAATAACAGAATACATGATTTTTTAAACGATAAGTGGACTTTATTTCCATTAAGCAAGCTGTAATCGAAGCGGGAAGATGGGTTTGCTACTTTACAAGGAATGAGAGTCAATCAGGGGGGCAGGGTTCATCAAGGGAAAAAAAACCACAGCAGTCAGGACCGTACTCTGGCCTGTGGTGAAACTTGTTTTCAAAAGCTTCCACTCTCATAGCGACTGCTTCCTGGTGTGCTTTTTTAATCAGCACCACTGGTGTCTGGCTGCGCAGTAATCAGGGCCAGGTGATTTAATGGCCTCAGCCTCCCACCAAAAGTCTACTCCACCGAACAGTAGGTATGCCCACCTATACTCTCAACAGAGATAGTGGAGCAACACAGCAAGCAGCAATAACACAAGGGACTATTGTTTGGATTTAGGAGGTCTGATCCGAGTCAGTAATGTGCGCGCCAACGCGCCTTTAAAATAGGCCAAAATGCACATTCTAAACCACCAATTCTGCACTGCTCAAGCCTATACTACTGAAACTCCTGACATAGTCGACAGGACTGCCTGGTGTATGGCTCATGAGCATGGCATCATGGCATCAAGGGGTAGGCTGGGTCACCCAGGATAATTATAGGCATTTCAACATCCCCAACTGTTATTTTCTGGTCTGGGAAGTAATTCCCTTGCTGCAGCCATTTAAACAGAGTAATGTTCCTGAAGACGCGAGCGTCATGAACCCTTCCCGGCCATCCCACGTGGATGTTGGTGAAACATCCCTTGTGATCCACCAGTGCTTTCAGCACCATGGAAAAGTACCCCTTGCGGTTTATGTACTGGGTGCCCTGGTGCTCTGGTGCCAAGATAGGGATATGGGTTCCGTCTATTGCCCCACCACAGTTAGGCAATCCCATTGCAGCAAAGCCATCCACTATAACCTGCATGTTTCCCAGAGTCACAACCTTTTGTAGCAGCAACTTAATGATTGCTTTGGCTACTTGCATCACAGCAGCTCCCACAGTAGATTTTCCCACTCCAAATTGATTCCCGACTGACCGATAGCTGTCTGGCGTTGCAAGCTTCCAGAGGGCTATTGCCACTTGCTTCTCAACTGTGAGGGCTGCTCTCGTCTTGGTATTCTGGCATTTCAGGGCAGGGGAAAGCAAGTCACAAAGTTCCATGAAAGTGCCCTTACGCATGCAAAAGTTTTGCAGCCACTGGGAATCATCCCAAACCTGCATAACAATGCGGTCCCACCATCTGTGCTTGTTTCCCGGGCCCAAAATTGGCATTCAATGGCTACAACCTGCTCCATTACCATCAGGATCGCCAAAGCGCAGAGGCTCACGGTTTGAGAGAATTCTCTGTCCATGTCCTCATCGCTCTCATTGCCGCGGTGCCGTAGCTGCCTCCTCCTCCCCTGGTTTTGCAGGTCCTGGTTCAGCATAGACTGCACGATAATGCGCGAGTTGTTTAAAACCTCCATGATTGATGTCTTGAGCTGAGCAGGGTCTGTGCTTGCTGTGCTATGGGGTTTGCACAGTTCACCCAGGAAAAAAGACGTGAAATGGTTGTCTGCTGCTTTCACTGAGGGAAGGGTGAGGCTGTACCCAGAGCCACCTGCGACAATGTTCTTTGCCTTATCAGGCATTGGGATCTCAACCCAGAATTCCAAGGGGCGGGGGAGACTGCGGGAACTATGGGATAGCTACCCACAGTGGAACGCTCCAGAAATCGACACTAGCCTCAGTACATGGACCCACACCACTGAATTAATGTGTTTAGTGTGTCCGCATGCACTCAACTTTATACAATCAGTTTTAAAAAAACGGTTTCTGTAAAATAGGAATAATCCTGTAGTGTAGACATACCCTGAAAGATGGCTTTCCAATAGCTTCTGCTTTTTAGGATTTTGTAGAAAGTCTGGAGATTGAGAAGCATCTGTAATGGCATTAAACTAAAAGAAAATAGTTGAAGAATAATATCTGATGAAAATTAGATGGAGAAAGTGATTCAGCTGCTGATGGATTTTAGAAGGTTGTGAAGAGAGCTGTAAACTGTGCAGCCATCATCCCCCTAGTGTCTCCCAGAAATCCTTATGCTTTTGGTAGATTGAAGGGGCATTGGCTGTGGTTATTCATTAGACTGGATTTCAGTAAGAACAATGTCCCCATGTTTATGGCTGACTGTTGGGTCCTGCATAATATATGTGGGGCAAAAGGGGGGAAAGTTACTGCCATGAGAAAATGCAGGGGTGGAGTGGCTCTCTACTGAGTTTGACATAATAGCTACTAGAAGAGCTCAACATGAAGTCTTGTGGTTGACAGAGGCTTTGATAGAGCACTTTAGCGGTCAGCGATGGTACTGTTCTGTTCTCTAGGCCTGGTGCTTTGGGTCCTGCTAGGAATTGTGTGGCACTTGTACATTTACACATACTGTGTACTTTGAGTATGGCTATGCATTCTGCAATGTGTGTTGTGA
This sequence comes from Chelonoidis abingdonii, assembly GCF_003597395.2. Lineage (NCBI taxonomy): Eukaryota > Metazoa > Chordata > Testudines > Testudinidae > Chelonoidis > Chelonoidis abingdonii. Next base: position 24,717,450 of record NC_133788.1, read on the forward strand.
ACTAATAAAGGTAATCTTATTCTCAAAAAATGGAAAGGAGCACAAACACTGCCAGCTTAAGTGCAAGAGTGTAATAAGAAAAGCCAAAGAGGAGTTTGAAGAACGGCTAGCCAAAAACTCCAAAGGTAATAACAAAATGTTTTTTAAGTACATCAGAAGCAG
>NC_133788.1:24719284-24850667 GCF_003597395.2 Chelonoidis abingdonii
ATGTTTAAAAGGGAACTGGATAAATTCATGGTGGCTAAGTCCATAAATGGCCATTAGTCAGGAAGGGTAAAGAATGGTGTCCCTAGCCTCTGTTCATCAGAGGATGGAGATGGATGGGAGGAGAGAGATCACTTGATCATTGCCTGTTAGCTTCACTCCGTCTGGGGCACCTGGCATTGGCCACTGTAGGTAGACAGATACTGGGCTAGATGGACCTTTGGTCTGATCCAGTATGACCATTCTTATGTTCTTATGTTATGTTCTTATGTAGGAATTTGAGTGCCAAAATCAGTGCCTGTTTTTTTGTATATTGTTTTTCTGCAATGCAATACAAACTTTAAGCATAACTTAATGGAATGGGACTTTGAAATTGGAAAGGCAGAAAACACTTCTGTCCATTTTGGTGCATAAATATAGTTCTGTGTGCCTACACACACACTGACCTGTGAGAACCATACCTGGCATATGTGAAGCTGTGGTTTTCCTTGCTGTTCCCCCCCACCCCCGTGTGGAGTAAGGATGTGGCCCATTATGCTATGTGGAATGTTGGGGAGGGGGTAGGGAGCTCCTAGTGTGGAGTTCTCTAAGAATAGAATGGAATGGAACACTTGCGTAAGTTGGGGCTTTTTTAATTATCTACACAGATTAACATAAGGTATTTGCCCATTTTTCATGATTCTCAGGTGATTTGCTGTACATTTAAAAGAGAGATGAACACAGTGATGTTACTATATTTACAGTTCATCTAAATGTTAATGTGTCCTTTTCATCTCTGAATCAATATCTATAGTGACAGACAGGAATTGTCTGTTTACATGACTAGTATTGAACAAAATATGAGTACACACATACACTTAGTATTACCTCTGGTTTCTAACAATATAGGTTTGCATTTCAAAGTTCTAGCCTATCTACCATAGAATGGCCTTAATTAATATTTACATACTGTTCTGACATCTCTCTAATGGTTGTATGGTCAGAAAGCGTTAAGCATCCTTTATCACATTTTGTACAAGATTTGTTGTTCTATAACAGTGGTAGCAAGAATGCTTTGCATGGTCATATTTTAATTAGATAACGTCACAAGGGGGTTGGACTAGATGACTTTCTGAGGTCTCTTCCAACCCTCATCTTCTATGATTCTTCTGTGATCTTTCCCAAAGGACCATTGCCCCGTTCAATGCAAAGAATGGGAAGTTCTCAGTGAACAAGGCAGCTCTTCAATATTTTCTTTTACCCTTATTCAGTATGTGGTCCCATGTTGTATTTACTGCATATCACCCAAACCCTGCACTGAATAAGATTTTTTTAAATTTCTTCATCAGATTTTCTATGCCACTCACCCTAGAAAGTGTGTCTCACAGTCATTAATGAATTAATCTTCATGACACCACTATGAAAGAACCGAAACAGAAAAATTAAAGGCAAATTTTCAAGTGTGTACTAATGTAGGAGTGCTCCCAGCTTGTAGATCTTGATTTTTTTTTGGAGATGCTGAGCAGCCACAGTTCCCGTTGACTGACTTACTTTGGAGTGATGAGTGTTCAGTGCTTCTAAAAATCAGGCCATAGGTATCTAAAGTTGGACACAGAAAAATGTACGTAGTTAGTGGCCACTTTTTAAAAGTTGGGTTTAAGCAGCTTGCCTATTCTCATAAAGTCTGTGGTAGACATGGGAATTGAGCCAATTCTTCTGGGTCCCAGGCCAGAAATTTATGTGTAAGAGCATTTATGTTTAAAATTGAAATTTATGTCATCCCCTACCTAATTAACTACACATCCTTGAACAGGAGTCTCACATCTGATACCCTCACCCACTGAATGATCCTACATCACTTGTTGTCCATGTTGTGCACTAATTGAAGCAGATTGTATCATAATGTGTACATATAAGGAAATAGAATTAAGGTTGCATTGACAATCTTAATTCTGGCATTTTCTTGCATTTGAGTGTTTGACTTTGCAAGCTAATGTTATTCAAATTCAGTGGGTTTGTAGTTTTTTTTGGAATTATCTAGATCTAAAATAAAAGCAGCAAAAAAACCCCAAACACAATCCCAAATTCTAGCACATACCACTGCAAACTTATCTTTTTCATAGGGCTGTAGCAGAGTTTGAACCTCTGGGCTCTTCAGATTCTCTGCACATACTGCTACCACTTGTTTTAAGAGTAATCATGTTAGCCAATTAACAGTACTGGTCAGTTATTCTGTCTCTGCACCAGCTGCTAGAAGGGGATACAATGCATCATTTGCAAGTACGTTCCGTAATTAAGTGCTAGACAACAGTGGAATATTGGGGATCAGTATTTCTGGCTTCTCTTTTTGGCTTTGAGTGGGATGGGTTAAATTGATAAAATGGGGGGAGGAGGGGACTGGGAGCAGCGGCTCCTGGATGTTAATTTGTTTGTTCATCTCATGCTCCCGAAATTAAACTTTAAGAAGGGCCAGATTCATATGTACACTGTTTCCCGCTTTCCAGTGAAGCAAATCAGATATAAAACCAGTTTAACTGGCTTGTTAGACCATATGGAATGTACCAGTGATTTGACCTTTAGCCTTTTTCTGCTCTGATTGTGAAGAAACACTCAGGTCACATTTTGTAGGTTAACTCGCAGATTTCCAAACTTTTGCCAGCACATCCCCATTTTAAAGAAGTATTTCCAGCCGGGACCTCAGACAGCGTGGAAGATGCCATTTTGCTTTACAGAATGGCGCCATCCACACATCATGATCTTGCATGCTCCATATGTACAATTCACTGCATGAATTATGCTATTTTCCTCAACAAAATGATGTCCTCTGCACAGTGTGACCTTGTACATATGGTGCATACAAGGTTGTGTTGGGCGGAGGGTGCCATTTTGTAAAGTAAAATGGCGTCTATGCATCATGTCGTCCCCCACACGCTACATGCAAGGGCACACTATCCAGAGCAAAATGGCATCCTTCACACACTAGGGATTGCTGTGACCCCTTCTGCTAAAATGAGGTTGTGACCCACCGTTTGGGAACCACTGGTGTAACTGATGCAGTGATGTCTGCCTCAGTTGGCAGAGATTCTGAAGCAAAAGCTTTGAAAGGGATAAATTGCACAATTAGTTTCAATTAGGTGTTAGTTGAAATGCCCAGTACTAACTGTTCCACTGCTGATCAAATCATGGAGGAAAAGAGGTATAATATATACTATGAAGATGTGTACAATCTATGGATGACAGCTCACTTGAGCAAAATTAGTGTGTGCTGCTTTGCAGTGATGTGTTATTGCCATGTTGGTCCCAGGCTATTAGAGACACAAGGTTGATGAGGTAATATCTCTTATGGAACAACTTCTGTTGGTGAAAGAGACACACTTTCAAGCTTACACAGACCTCTTCAGGTCCTTGGAAGCTGCCACTGCTTATTTTTTCCCCTAATCAAGAAGGACTCAAGCCCTGGTGCCTAACAGGGCCCAGCAGGGCATCTAAGCTCCTTAGGGGGGCATTGTGCCTGAGGAGCTCAGCAGAATGTACAATAGATGACAATGTTCAAAATACATTTGTATGTGGCATCTCAAGTAGGTGGAGCTTGGTTTGTGGATGGAACTTGAAGATATCATTTCTTTCCCCCACTAAGATTTATGTGCACTTCACATCTGTGTGTGTATGTAACATGCTGGGGAGGTGAGTGAATATTCCTGTTACTCCAAACAGCTGATGGCCACCTAAATGTAAGGGGGTGATTCCTCCCATTGACTTCAGTGAAGTTACACTAAAGCTTGATTTTGTCCAGGGGGCTTATCATGAGTTTATCCTGATGACGATTCATGCCCAGTAACAAATCACTGGGGAGAAGAGGTAAAACTCTCTTTTCCATCTCCTTAGAAATTTTGCCTGTACACTTAAGAATGAGATCACTCCCCAACAGAGGCTTTTCTAATAAATAAGCTAATGTTGTTTATATTATAGTAGTGTCAACAGTCACAACTCAGAGTGGGTCCCCATTGTGCTAGATGCTCTGTAAATGCAGAATGGGAAACTGGTCCTGTCCCAAAGAGTTTACAGTCTAATAGACAATACAAAGGGATGGAGGGAAAACCAGAGGTACAGAGAGATGAAGTGACTCATCTGAGATCACACTGTAGGTCAGTGTCAGATCTGGGAATAGAATCCAAGTCTCCTGACTCCCAGTCCTGTCTGGTATCTGCTGGACCAGTGATGCTGCTTCACTGCTTGTCTCTTATGTATGCAAAATAAGTGAAGTGCCCAAGACTAGTATGAAAAACAGCCTGATGGTGGCTAAGGAGGCTAGATTACGGTAGGAACAGTAACATCATCTACAGGCAGCCAGTTTGTGTAGCTCTTTGCACAGTTCTGTGAGAAGAAAAATTTTAAATGACCCTTTTTCTCCTTTTAAACAAACCAAGCAAATTAAGCACGGTCAGTGCCTCCCCTTTCATCCAGGCTTCTGTTCTCAAAGTTCTCATATATAAACCCTATACTGTATGATCTTCATTGCAGAACAGATAAGAAATTTACTGGAAATTGGGGCTGTCAAGTGATTAAAAAAATGTAATTGTGATTAATCGCATGGTTAATTGCTCTGTTAATAATATGCCATTTATTTAAATATTTGTTTTCTACATTTTCAAATATATTTAAATTACAACACACTACAAAGTGTACAGTGCTCACTTTATATTATTTTTTATTAAAAATATTTGCACTGTCAAAAAGAAACAAAAGAGAGTATTTTTCAATTCATCTAATACAAGTATTGTAGTGCAGTCTCTTTATCATGAAAGTTTAATTTACAAATGTAGAATTATGTACAAAAAATAACTGCACTCAAAAATTAAACAATGTAAAACTTTGGAGCCTACAGATCCATTCAGTCCTTCTCCTTGTTCAGCCAGTTGCTCAGACAAACAAGTTTGTTTACATTTGCAGGAGGTAATGCTGCCTGCTTCTTGTTTACAATATCACTTGAAAGTGAGAACGGGTGTTCACATGGCACTGTTGTAGCTAGGGTTACCAGATATCCTGATTTTATAGGGACAGTCCTGATTTTTGGGTCTTTTTTTTATATAGGCTCCTATTACCCCTCCCCCCCATCCCAATTTTTCACACTTGCTGTCTGGTCACCCTAGTTGTAGCTGGCATCAAAAGATATTTAAGTGCCTGTCATAAACAGATAGTAGAAGTTAATAGAACAGAAGTACTTTATATCTCTTTTGACTGTAAAGGGTTAACAAGTTCAGTGAGCCTAGCTGTCACCTGACCAGAGGACCAATCGGGACAGGATACTTTCAAATCTTGAGGGAGGGAAGTTTCTGTGTGTGCTGTTAGTGTTTTGCGTTGTTGTTGCACTCGATTTCTTGGAGACCAATGTGCAACCAGGTTTCTCTCCAATCTCTTCAATACAATCTTCTTATGAAATTCAGAATAGTGATACTGCTAGTAGGCGAGTTAGGCTTATGTTTGTTTTCTTTATTGCAAATATGCATTTGGCTGGGAGAGTTCAAATTTTATTTTTGCTGAAAGTGATTTTAATTTGTACTTGAATACTTGGTGAGGGTATCCCATTCGATATAAAGACCCTGTACCTAATCCCATCCTTAAATTTACAAAATAATTTACTGTTTTTTCTTCTCTTAATTAAATTCTTCTGTTAAGAACCTATTGTTTTGTTTTTATTCTGTTGTAGACCCCAGACGGGGTCTGGATTCACCAGAATAGAGTAAAGGAGGGAAGTGAGAGAGAGGCTAATTTCTCTCTGTGTAGAATTACCGTCTCTCTCAGGAAGAGTCTGGAGGGGAGAGGAAAGGAGGGGAAGTGCAGTTTCCTCTCTGTTAGATTCAAGGAGTTTGATCACAGTGACTTCCACGGTAACCCAGGGAGGGGAAGCCTGGGAGAGGCAACGGTGGGGGAAAGGGTTTACTTTCCTTGTGGTAAGATCCAGAGGGTCTGGGTCTTGGGGTTCCCCGGGCAAGGTCTTGGGGGGACCAGAGTGTACCAGGGACTGGAATTCCTGGTTGGTGGCAGCGCTACAGGTTCTAAGCTGGTAATCAAGCTTAGAGGAATTCATGCTGGTACCCCATCTTTTGGATGCTAAGGTTCAGAGTGGGGAATTATACCATGACAGTGCCAGATGCACTAAAGATTCATATGTCCCTTCATGCTTCAACCACCATTCCAGAGGACATGCATCTATGCCGATAACAGGTTCTGCTCGATAACGGTCCAAGGCAGTGCAGACCGAAGCATGTTCATTTTCATCATTTGAGTCCGATGCCACCAGCAGAAGGTTGATTTTCTTTTTTGGTGGTTTGGGTTCTGTATTTCCACATTGGAATGTTACTCTTTTAAGACTTCTAAAAGCATGCTCCACACCTCGTCCCTCTCAGATTTTGGAAGGCATTTCAGATTCTTAAACCTTGGGTCCAATGATGTAGCTATCTTTAGAAATCTCACATTGGTACCTTCTTTGTGTTTTGTCAAATCTGCAGTGAAAGTGTTCTTAAAATGAGTAACGTGCTGGCTCATCCTCCGAGACTGCCATAATTTGAAATATATGGGAGAATGCAAGTAAAACATAGAGCAGGACACATACAGTTCTTCCCCAAGGAGTTCAGTCACAAATTTAATTTAATGAAAAAAATAATGCATTACATAATCTGCATGGAAGCATGTCCTCTGGAATGGTGGCCAAAGCATGAAGGGGCATATGAATGTTTAGCATATCTGGCAAATAGGTACCTTGCAATGCTGGCTACAAAGGTGCCATGCGAAGGCTTCTCACTTTCAGCTGACATTGTAAATAAGCAGGCAGAATTATCTCCCATAAATATAAACAACATTGTTTGTCTTCACGCTTGGCTGAACAAAAAGTAGGACTGAGTGGACTTGTAGGCTCTAAAGTTTTACATTGTTTTGTTTTTGAGTGCAGTTCTGTAAGAAAAAAAATCTAAAGTTGTAAGTTGCACTTACAGGATAAAGTATCAGAAGGGTAGCTGTGTTAGTCTGGATCTGTAAAAGCAGCAAAGAATCCTGTGGCATCTTATAGACTAACAGACGTTTTGGAGCATGAGCTTTCTGGGTGAATACTCACTTGGCCAGATGTCTCATGCCTCACAAGGTGCCACAGGATCCTTTGATGCTTTTACAGGATAAAGTGATTGCACTCTAGTCCTTGTATGAGGTGAACTGAAAAATACTATTTATCAATTTTACAGTGTAAGATGTGTAAAATGTAGCCCAGTTTAGGATGAGGATGATTGGTCAGTGAAGATTATTTTGATTAATTGAACTAAACTTTGTAGAAGAACCCCTGTTGTCCCGATTTTTAAATAGTATGCCCAGTGTAAACAAGCTCTTTATTTACTGCTAAGGAGACAAGAGCTAGAACTGGCAGGTTGTGGGGAAGGCGGGCTGGCAGGGAGGGACTCCATCGTTTGGCAGGCTCTAGTCAGAGCAGGAAGGTGTGTGAGGCGGTGGAAGGGTGGGACTCAGGCAGGTATTTCCTTCTCACTCCTGACTTCTGCCCTGTAACATTCCAGGGCGGGCGAGAAAAGCAGCAGCGACTCAGCGCTGCCGGCGGGAGGCTGGCCTGGGCTAGGCGCGGCGGGTAAGTGAAGCACTTGGAGCTGCTTTGGCTCGACGGGGCCGCCCGCCAAGTGAATTGCTACTGCCCACATTTCCGGGCTGAGCGCCGCGCGGCCCCGGCTCGGTCCCGCCCAGCGCTGCTGAGGGCGGAGTGAGGGCAGCGGCTTCACCGCGCTCTCCCCGCATGCTCCGGAGCGAGACGGGCGCAGGTTCCGAGGGGAGCTGGAAGTGACACGGTCTTCGCGAGCCCCTCCGCTCCTGCCGGGCCAGGCGCCTGCTTCCCGCGCGGGGCGGGACCGATCCCGACCCCACAGGTGAGACGGGCGGGGTGTCCTGCCCGCGGAGCCCCCATCGCCGGCCCTGGGCGGGTGTGAAGTCAGCAGCGCTTCTTGCAGGCCCCTCGCTAGTGATCCTGGGAGGCTGAATGGAAAGGCGGGACCTAGCGACCAAGTTTCACTTTCTGCGTTTGCAGGCGAGGGAACAAGCGGAGGTGTGTGTGTGTGTGTGAGAGAGAGACCCTTACACCAAGCGAGTCCCTGGTGTGCTAACTTCATCCGCCTCAGTCGCCCTGTAGAGGAGGGGAATATATTGTGTGAGAAGCCCCCAGCCCTGGAGAGCCAGCCAGTATGTCCCATTTGATAGTCATGCCAACATTTACTCACAAAATAAGTGTGTATGTATTCAGCTGATGTGTTGTGTCAAGATAATGCGTTCTTTTACTGAGTTTTGTGCTGCTTCAGAGAGAGGCGCTCCTGGGTAATAGACATGAAAGCGGAGAGTGAACTTCTGTAGCTGAAAGCTTATGCTCAAATAAATTTGTTAGTCTCTAAGGTGCCACAAGTACTCTTGTTCTTTTTGTGGATACAGACTAACATGGCTGCTACTCTGAAACATGGAAGATATTGTTCCTCAGATGCTTAAACTCTCCAAGTGGTATGGAGCTGAAGGCAACAGGCAAAATTGCCAGTCTGCCATTTCCTAAATTGAGAATGCTTTGATTAAGTCTTTAAAATTGCAATGTAGAATTAAAAAAAATAAAATAACCTCATGGTATGTTCCTCAGATAATCAGCAAAAAATTTCACTCCAAAATGTTACAAATTGCATTTCAGAGTAGCAGCCCTGTTAGTCTGTATCCGCAAAAAGAACCAGAGTACTTGTGGCACCTGTTCTTTTTACAAATTGCATTATTATTCTGTTTATATTGTAACACCCCCTAAATTGTTGTAATTAAAACAAAGTGAAGTCCCCTAGAGGACCTGTTCTTCGGGAGGGTGGTGTGAGTCTTAGGGTGTGGTTATACTTGCAGCTGTACAGCGCTGCCGCGGGAGCGCTCTCACGGCAGCGCTTTGAAGTATGACTGTGGTCGCAACGCTGCAGGTACTCCACCTCCCTGTGGGGATTAGCTTGCAGTGTTTTTTCACACCTCTGAGTGAGAAAGTTGCAGCACTGTAAAGCGCCACTGTAGCCAAGGCCTTAGATAGCCTGTTAATAAAATCATCTAGAGGGATGATTAAGAGATGGGTGTGGCTGAGTGCAGAAGAAAGAAGCTGATTTTGCATTTGCTGTAACAAAGGTGGTAATGGCATGTAATTTTAAAAGCTTTTATTCCTTATTATCCTAGAGAGAGAGAGTGTGTGTGTGTGTGTGTGTGTATTTTAGGTAATTATATGGCTCCCTTTGTGTGCCTTGGTTACAAAATGTGCTTTTCTGGAAGAGTCTTAAAACTATGTTGGAATAATAATACTTTGCTCTTATTTAGCAGTTTGCATACACAGATCTCGGAGCACTGTACAAAGGAGGGTTGGTATCATTAGCCCTATTTTATAGATGGGGAAACTGAGGCACATCTTGTCCAAGATTTACACAACAGGCTAATGTCAGAGTTGAGAATAGGATCTATGGTCCTGGCTCCCAGTTCAGTGCCTTAGCTGCTGCACAATGCTGCCTGCCCACTTCACAGTCATAATTAGGACCCTACCAAATTCATGGTCCAGTTTAGTCAATTACATGGTCATAGGATTTTAAAAACTGTAAATTTGATGATTTCAGCTATTTAAATCTGAAATTTCACTGTGTTGTAATTGTAGGGATCCTGACTCATGAAAGCATTGGTGGGGTTTGCAGTATTGCCACCTTTACTTCTGCGCTGCTGCCAGTAGTGCTGCCTTCAGAGCTGGGTAGCTGAAGAGCAGTTGCTTCTGTCCCTGAGCTCAGCTCTGAAGGCAGAGCTGCTACCAGCAGCGGCGCAGAAGGATGGCATGGTGTGGTATTGCCCCCCTTACTTCTGTGCTGCTGCTGGCAGGGCACTGCCTTCAGAACTTGGTGCCCGGCCAACAGCCGCCTCTCTCTGGCTGCCCAGCTCTGAAGTCAGTGCAGAAATAAGGGTGGCAATACTGCAACTCTCCTAAAATAACCTTGTGACCCTCTGCAACCCCTTTTTGGGTCAGGACCTCCATTTTGAGAAAAACTAATCTCCCCCATGAAATCTGTATTGTATAGGGCAGGGGTAGTCAATAGGCGAACCACAGGCTAATTCTGGACTATCTGATGCTTTTGAGTGGACCCCAAAATCTTTTTATGTAATTATTATTATTATTATTATTTATTATTTATATTATTTTTCTCTGGAGTCTGGACCTTGACTATACCTTGACCAAGAAATTTGGACCTTGACAAAAAATAATAGACTACCCCGGTATAGGGTAAAAGCACACAAGAGACCAGATATAATGGGGGAAACCAGATTCCATGGTCCGTGACACATTTTTCATGGTCATGAATTTGTTAGGGCCCTAGTTGTAATCCCACATAAGTGGATATGATTATTTCTTAAATTACTGTTATTTACAAAAGTGTCTGACTAGTCTGCAGAAAGGGTGCATCTTGTTTTAATGATTTTAATCTTCTCTCAGGTAATGTGACTGCAGTTACTTTGTATTTTTATGAGTTTGCAAAAAGACAACCTGGGAACTGGTATGGACAGTGTTGCACTATTATAGTTAAGGAGGCTTTGGTTGGGCAACTCCCTCCATCACTACAGATAGATGACAAATGCTTTTAGTTTTCAGTGTCTTTGGACTGACTCAGTAAAATTCTCAGATTGATGTGGCAAGCAGTGTGTCTAGAGCAGGGGTCGGCAACCTTTCAGAAGTGCTGTGCCGAGTCTTCAGTTATTCACTCTAATTTAAGGTTTCGCGTGCTGGTAATACATTTTAACCTCTTTAGAAGGTCTCTTTCTATGAGTCTATAATATATAACTAAACTGTTGTTGTAAGTAAAGTAAATAAGGTTTTTAAAATGTTTAAGAAGATTCATTTAAAATTTAAATTAAAATGCAGAGCCCCCCAGGCCAGTGGCCAGGACCCAGGCAGTGTGAGTGGCGCTGAAAATCAGCAGTGCCATAGATTGCCTTCCCTGGTCTAAAGGTAAGTATAGCACCAGTCTGGAGAGAGTGGATTGTTCTCACATCTAGTGTTGGCTATTTTCCTCCCCTCAGTGTTAGATACTTGGGTACAGCCCTATGTTTTTGTGATCGCCTGTGCAGAGTAAGGCTATGTCTATACTACCACTTATGTTTGTAAAACTTATGTCGCTCAGTGGTGTGAATATTCCACCATCCAAGTGACATGAATTACGCCAGCATAAGCGCTAGTGTGCACAGTGGAGATGGGAAACGTGAAGTCTGGATCACCTAATAGGTCCACAGCAGAGCCAAGGATAGAACCCAAGTCTTGTGAGTTCCAGTCCATTCATGGTTTCTCAACCTGGGAGTTGTGAACTGATCCTGAGAGGTCACAACCATATCCCTGCTTTTATGGCTAGATGGGAGGTTCTGAATTTTTTTTGTTCTGTTGGAACATGGGGTCACAGCATGGAAAATTTTGAAAACCTAGTGCACCTTGTCGCCCCATTTGGAAGAATGAGAAGATAATTGGCACTTTTCAAAACAGCCAATGACTCCTTTAGGATATCCTGATGTCTGGGATAGAAATTCCAGTATGTCACCGACGAGAAAGAAGTAGAGGCATTTGCTTTAATATCCCTCTCAGTAGATGATAGCAAATGAGGAAAATTTCCATGCTGGTGTGAGCAGTGGGATTGGCACTCTGAGATCGTGTTTTCACATAGCAGACAATCACAGTTAAAACCATATTTATATACAGCTGAAATGTAGTTGCAATGAAACCAGTTAATGACATGGCTTCACTCACTCAAATCACCTAAAGAACAGCTCTCTGTAAACTTTTCTCGTTTACCAACAGAAGTTGGTCCAATTAAAGATATTACCTCACCCACCTTGTGCCTTACTCAAATTATGTTAATTTCGTGTTTGGAAACCTGTGTTTGAGACTATGCAGAATTACTGTTTGTGTACAGTAATTTGGGACTGGACCTTCTTCACAATGTAGTGTATCTGCATTCTACAACAAACTAGGACATGTAGACTGAAATCAAGCAAAGTGTCTTTCTCCAGGTTTGTTCCATTGCCCCTTATCTGGTTAGTCTTCTTTTCTTTAAGTCCTGTCTACACTATGTTTTTTAACTGTTTGTAACCAATTAATGACATGGTAGGCTCTAAACATGATTTGTGTCCAATCACAAACATAGTTAGTATGGTGATAGTAACCACGGCAGCTAATCTTGTCTCACCCTTTCCAGTGGTCTAGGTTCATATGTGATTGTCTTTGTGTAACAAAGCGTAACACTCTTATGTTATGGAGTGTTGGGACCACCCTCATTGTGCCTCAGTAACTGGATTGATTGATCCTTCTGGCTCTGTCTGCTATAGGACATTCCGGAATGCATTGGCTATGTCCTCTGGGCACTCTTTCCTTTGTTGAGGCAGTGTGGGATAGCTTCCCAGATTTTCCAGAATGTACTGACACAGACATGCTGAGACAGCAAAGTTTGGTGTTACATTGACAAAGTCTGTGTTATGACAGAAGCTACTGGTGGACAGAACTCCAGCAGTCTTTGTTGTAATTATTCACGTGTATCATGTTCTGGTGGCAAAAAAAAAAGCTTCTATATTCTTCCAAGGCTGCCCTCCATTATTTCAGGGGCATTAGTTACCTTTGTCACTCCGGTCAATAACACTTGCTCTATTGCAGTTTACACAGTCCATACGCTCTGGCTCACTGTGGTCTTCCCCATACCAAAATCATCTGCCAGAGACTGCTGGTCTCTAGAGTGCTTGGGAACACTTCCACCAAGGATGGCTGTCATCGGTAGCTTTTCTTCTGTGCGACAGCTGCTCATTTCACACACCCATTCATAAAGTGCACTTGGCTGATCACTATCAGTTTGGACTTCACAACACTGACCCACCAGCAGATAGAGCTCAGTCTGGCTCATTTTCTGCCCTCCCTGTAGTTCAAAACAGCAATGAATGAACACAAACTTTAGTACACCTCTACCCAGACATAACGTGACCCGATATAACACAGTAAAGCAGCACTCCGGTGGGTCAAAGTAAGTTTGATATAACGGGGTTTCACCTATAACATGGTAATATTTTTTGGCTCCCAAGGACAATGTTATGTCAGGGTAGAGCTGTACTTGTCTCTGCCTTCTTGTCAGATGGCACCTTGGGAGGCATCTGGGGTGGTGCTTTCTGCCCTACTTTGCTTCTAGGCACTAAAATGAAGGAGATGGAAAAAGCAGCAGCTTGCAATGACTGGAAGACCTAGACGCTACGACTTCTGTGGCAAAGGAATTATGAGTTTTGCCTAAGAAATCCCCTAATCTTAGGCAGGAAGTGGAGGTTGTCTGGAAAAAAAAAAACCTGCATAGTTTTGGCATGGGCAGCTGCTGCCAAGACACTGCAAAAGATTTTCCTAGGAAGACAGACAGAATGCTAGGAGTGAACACAAAAACACAATTATGATGGCAGACAACCTGTTGTTTGGATGCGTGCTGAATATTGCAAATTGCAGCTGATTAAAGAGACCATGCCTCTAACTGGTCATAAAATTATTATTTCGGCCATAGTGTGGATGAGACCTCTCTGTCACCAGTTTACCAAAGGTATTTGAGTGTCTTCATTTAGCAACAGTATTCTTGCATCTAGCCCAAGGCTTGGTTTAGATCTGTTGTTTTACGATAAGGTGTGTTTGGAACAACTGTTGAGATATTAAGAGTCCAGGAAGGCTTTTGTTTCACAAATACTGAGTTGCTGTGACTTTTATGGAGCTATCGCACTGCAGCGCTGTGTGGACACACTGCAGCGCTGGCCCTACACAGCTGTACGACCACAGCTGTAACTACCAGCGCTGCAAAAATGTAAGTGTAGCCATGCCCTAATAAGTGTATTTGGCCATTTACGTAAAAAGAGCAGAGTTATCTAAACAAATACAACAGAGCTTGAAGACAGCAAGTGTCCCATGGCTTTACCTCACTTTAAAAATCAATTGTATTCTCTATTTCCATTAACTAAGAATTTAACAGTTGTCTTTGGAGTTTTCATGACCACCTTCTATTTAACTTAAACAGGACATTTCTGTCAAAAAAGGAAGTGTACGTACTGATGCGTTTCAACACCAGAGCGCCTGACAGGAGTAGAGGACAGTAAAGTATGAAAATTCAGGTGTTTGACCTTTACTAGTATGATTGTCATTCAAAGTTTAAAAATTTAGATAAATCAGTTTCCTATAGCATAATAGTGAGACCCTGTTCTGTTTAACCTCTAAGATGTTCTATTTCATTGAAATAGAATAGCTGCAAACCATAGAAATAGAGGGAAATGCTTTTCCATTTTAAAATATTTCTCTCTGTCGGAGTTGGGTTTTTTTTAAACTTGCTAGTGGTTACTAATTAATCTTATATTGTACATTCTGCACTGAATCAGTGTTTACTCAGGGAAGTAACTTTCAACAGCGAGATGTTTGTTAGTTTTCATAACTAAAATGAGCAATTTCACAAATTACACAGCACCATTCTGTAATCAACTTTCTGTTTAAAATAAAAGTAACTGATACATATTTAAAACTCTAAACAGTGGACCTTACAACCTGTATTTCTGCAGTTGAAGTTTCTAGTTGTAGCAATTGTTGCTGTGACCAACAATGCAGTTTTAAAAAACAAAATATTGTACAGTCAGAGGTATTAAAGGTTATTAGAGAATTTCTATAGAATCCTATAAATCAGGGCTAATCTACACTGGGAACGCTAAAGCGCTGCCACGGCAGTGCTTTAACATGCCTTGTGGGGTTGCAGCGTGGGGAGAGAGCTCTAAAAAACTCACTTCAACGAGGGGCATAGCTCCCAGTGCTGGTGCCTTGTCTACACTGGCGATTTACAGAGCTGCAACTTGCTGCATTCAGGGAGGTATTTTTCACCCCCCCCCTGCCCCGAGTGAGAAGGTTACGGTGCTGTTAATTGCCAGTGTAGACAAGCCCTCAGAAAGAGAAAAACCTTGTTCTGTCTGCTATCTCCAGTGTTCAATAGCAGGTTGTCTTCTGTTCCAAGCACCTTGCAAACAGTTCAGAATTGCTGCTTCTGTGTACTGGGAGGGGAAGAAATGCCTACAGATCCTCCTGCCAGAAGTTGTGTCTCGCTAAGAATTTGGATGGCAACGCAGACCATTCTTTTGTTTTGTTTTCTAGAAGCAGTGAAGGTTAATGGAGTGGTTTATTGTGGTGCTGAGAGGCAAAATTTTTCACATCTGTGAGCAACATAGCTAGGTTAATTTTTAAGTTTTGAGTGTGGGTCAGCCTGAGTTGGGGAGTAGTGTCCTGATATGAGGAGGGTAATGAAGGAAGTAAGAACAAATTGGAGAGAGCATAGTAAAATGTGTTTGGAGAGTCTAGTTGCAGTTACCAGAATGTGTGTGCACTGCAGAATGGAAGCATAGTGCCCCTTCCCTGTTTTCTTCCCTACTTGGAAATTAACAGAGCAGAGCAAAGAGGATAATGGGTCTATCCCATTTAAACTAAACCAGACCACCTGCCAAGTGTCAGTGTATGCTTATGGTATTCTATGTCCAACTGGATTATGTGAGAGGCTCCTTCCAAATCTCAGTTGTTGACCATGTTTACCTGGCAGTTAGTGCTATTCAACCTTTTTCAGCTCAGAGTGAGCCGCACTGAGGATTTTTCTGCTTGATACAATGTGGGACAAAGAAAGTGCTGTATGTTCAAGCTAAAGCAATGAGAATTCAGAAGATGCTTTTGTGTGCCTGTTTGTTTGTTTTTTTCCACAGAGGCTTCAGCTAAGTTGGCTTTGTGTCATCAAGTGAATTTTTGCCTAAAATACTAATTGTCTGCCATCTGAGATAAGCAGCATCTCTAAAAATATCTCATTGATGTAGATCAAGGAGGGGCACTGCCATTTAGGGTATATCAGTGGAAAGAAATATTTGTAAAACCTGGACATTACTACAAGCAGAACTGATCTTTCAAAGTAAATACCCGGAGGGATGAGCTGGAGTGCCGATGAGAAGCGCAGATGGGAAAGTAATTCAAATACTTCCTGATGGATTGTATTTTCTAAGGGCTTGTCTAAGGGTGTGGCTGGCATTGGAAGTCTGGCGGTGCAGAGGAGCTAAAGCAGGCTCCCTGCCTGCACTGGCCCCACGTCGCTTACAGAAGCAGCTCACTTGTCCCTGTGTGGCTCTTGGGAGGGGGGAAGGTGGCTCTGCACGTTGCCCCTGCCCCCAGCGCCACTTCTGCAGTTCCCATTGGCTGGGAACTGCGGCCAGTGGGAGCTGTGGGGGCGGTGCTTGTGGGCACGAGCAGCACATGGAGCCCCCTGGGCCCGCTCCCTCCAGGGCTGCAGAGTTGTGCCAGTTGCTTCTGCGAGTGGAGCTGGGCCAGGGCAGGCAGGGAGCCTGCCTTAGCCCCACTGCACCACTGACTGGGAGCTGCCCGAGATAAACACCTTCTGGCGGAAGCCTGTACCCCGCACCCCAATCCTCTGTCCTACTCTGGAGCTCCCTCCCCCACCAAAACTCCCTCCACATGCCTCACCCCCTCCCACACCCCAATCTCCTGCCCCAGCCCTGAGCCCTCTCCATTCCCCATACACCCTTCCAGAGCTTGCACTGCACACCTCCTGCACCCCAAACCCTTGCCCCAGGCTCAGCCTGGAGCCCCCTCCCACACACCAAGCCTCTCAGCTCCAGCCCAGAGCCCCCACATGCACCCCAAGCCTCTGCTCTAGCCCCTGTGAAAATGGGTGAGGGTGGGAGAAAGCGAGTGATGGAGAGAGTGGGGATGTTTGGGTTTGATTAGAACAGGGATGGCCAATTTGTGGCTCCAGAGCCACGTGCGGCTCTTCAGAAGTTAATATGTAGCTCCTTGTATAGGCTCCAGCTCCAGCTCGGGGGCTGGAGCTACAGGTGCCAACTTTCCAATGTGCTGGGGGATGCTCACTGCTCAGCCCTTGGCTCTACCACGGGTCCTGCCCTCTCCCCTGAGCCTGCAGTGCCCTTGCTCCTCCATCTCCCCCTCAGAACCTCCTGAACTCCACAAAACAGTTGATCGGGAGGTGTGGGAAGGGAGGGGGAGGCTACTTGGCAGGGCTGCTGGTGGGTGTGGGGCACTGGGATTGGGCGATGGGGGAACTGATGAGGGGCTGCTGACTTGTTACTGTGGCTCTTTGACAATGTAAATTCTGGCTTCTCAGGCTCAGGTTGGCCCACCCCTGGATTAGACAGTTTGCAACCCTAGTAGTAGCGGTAAGACAACTCAAGGGCCTGGAGTCGCATGGGTGGACACATGGTTTAGAGTCCCTTAACTAGTGATCACTGAGCATGGCCATCTGTTTGGAAAGCAAGTTCTGATTTACGTATTTTCTAGACTTTGACTATATTGTTTAAGATGTGCAAGATTTAGGTTTTGTTTATTCCATCTCATAAAATAAAGCCTCCAAGTGGCTACTTCTACACAGAGCCCAAGTTCAATTTGCTGAAGTGTTTAACTCTGCAGCCCCCACACCTATATAGAAGGCACTGAGACTGTTTTATTTATGCTCTTTAGAAGGTTACTGATAATATGGTAGTGAGTAGGTTTTCCGGATTAAACTGCAGAAGATACAGAGTTTGTATGTGGCTGATCTTGTGATCCATTTTCTATCCCAATTATTCCCCAGAATGTGGAATTTGTAAGACCATCAGACATCTGTGGTCTCCTTCGATTGCCTGTTTCATATGAAAGGAATCCTGGGAATGTGAAGGACTCCCTGTCTGACTTTTCATCTCTGTATGCTGTTTCTTCCCTTCCCCCTCCAATATATATTGTTGGAGGGGAACCAGAGCCGGCTGGGATAAAGTCAAACAGGAGGAATTTCTGAACACACAGAAAACGCCCATCAGCTTACTGTGCTTTGCCACTCCTCTCCCTTTGTGGAAAGTATGATTAAAGTCAGCCCTCCACCCCTGAGTGCATGAACCATGCACATACAGACGCTGATGCCAGATTCCCTTCATTCCATGCTGCTGACTTCGAGAAAGGCTTGCTGTGACAAGCTGGAAATGGGGGCTGTTGACTCTGTCTGTAACTCAAAGGCTATATCTGTGCCAGGCCTTTACCCTAAAATTTCCCACTGCTGCTGTTCTACTGGTAGGAGCTCTAGTGTTGATAAGGCGCCAGCAGCCACTGGTATGTTAGGCACCATTTTTGTGTAACCTTTTCAGAACTGTCTAGATCAGGGGTCCCCAACACGTTGCCCACGGGCTCCATGGTGCTCGCGGGGGCATCTAAATGCTCCCGTGTCCTGGCCAGCGGTGGAGCATCTGCGGAAATGCCGCCGAATTTCTGCGGCATTTCACCGGCGACACCTCTTGATGATGCCACTTGCTGCCGACAAGTGGCATCATCAAGAGGCGTTGCCCTCGAATTTCTGCGGCATTTCGGAGATGATGCTGCTTGCTGCCGACAAGTGATGTCATCGAGAGGCGTCGCCGCAGAAATTTAGCGGCATTTCAGCGGATGCTCCACCGCCGCCACGGTCCTTCGTCTGGCGCCCACCAGATGAAAAGGTTGGGACCACTGAGGGTAGTAAAAATGTCAGTAGCCACTGCCATGATATCTATATCTACTCTTCCTGTCAATCAGGCCCCTAGTTGGGAGGTGAGGGAGGGCCACTTCTGACTCTCTTGCCCCAACATCCGGTGGTGCCCAAATCTTGCTGCTGCTTCCTTCACAAAATGCTTACAATTTGTGGTTTTGTTTTGTTTTGTTTCTGTCTAGTCATGCTTAACTCCCTGACACCCACATTGCCTCTCTCTCATCCATATAAATTGCAGCTGGTGAGATCTCCTTCCTTGCCTGTCACACAGGGACTCTGAACTGCCCCCTCTCCACCCACCCTTTGAATCCTTCCACTGTCTCCCCATTTCAAGACATCAGGTACAAGCTTCATTTCCTTCCCTTCAAGGCCTTTCATACCTCTGCCCTTCCTTGCATGTTCACTCTTGTCTCTTATCGCAACCTGTCTCCCCTGCTTTGCAAATGATGCCCGCTTCATCATGTTAGTTTGTCGTACAAACATCTCCGCACCTTCTTTTAGGCAGCCCATTATGTACAATACTCAGTCTTTTAGCTTCTCCTCTAGTCCCATTTCTGCCAATTAATGATGCTCTGAGGGGTAATGGGGAATAACTGGTATTTTGTTCATAGTTATTGGAAGAGGAATTGCGCAATGTTGTTTTTTTATCTAAAAATCGTGTATGTTTAATGGTAACTTTTATTCTTACCATCCCACCCTTCACAGTAGTTTTTTTTTTTTTGCCTTCTCCTCTTGGATTGTGAGCTAGTTGCGGAAGGGAACATGTTTCCATAAGTGTCTGTATAGCACCGGCACAGTGGGGTTCTGATTCGATTTGAGGTCTCTGACTGATACTGTACTATAAATATTTGATATTAAATGGATGAGGTATATTTTCATGTGTTAAAATGTAACAACTGTGTTACACACATTAGCCTGTTTGCTGCCATCATAAATTTAATGATGAACTATAAATAGTTCATCCAGACATAAGAAACTGTAACAAGCAGAAATTGACTGAGCGTACTTGTGGACTATCCCCCCCTACCAGTATCAAGTATCTACAAAGTACTTTACAAATATGTAAGTCTCACAATAGCCCTGTAGTAGTCAAGCAATATTTTCCCTATTTTAAGAGAGGGATAGATGCACAGAGGTTAAGTGATTTAACCCAAGATATCACAGCAGGTCAGTAGCAGATCAGGGAGGAGTCCTAACTTAATTCTCTGTTCTGACCATAGACTATACTACCACAGAATCATAGAAAATTAGGGTTGGAAGAGACCTCAGGTGGTCTCAAAGCAGGACCAGCCCCAACTAAATCATCCCAGTCAGGGCTCTGTCAAGGTGGGCCGTAAAAACCTCTAAGGATGGAGATTCCATCACGTGACAGTGCTTTACCACCCTCCTAGTCAAATAGTGTTTCCTAATACCCAACCTAGACCTACCCCACTGCAACCTGAGACCATTGCTCCTTGTCCTGTCATCTGCCACTGTCTTCTGCAGACTAAATAAGCCCAGTTCCCTCAGCCTCTCCTCATGACATTGTGTATAAGAAAAAACATACTTCCCTTTTACCCTGCTAATATTTGGGGGGAAAGTGCAGTCTTGAAGCATTGAAGTGAGAGACTGTGCTGCCAGTGCTCTAACTGAGAAATCTGAGGAGGAAACTGGCACTGCAAAGGGCAGCTGTCCTGTTTCACCTGTGTGGCTCATTTATTATGCAGTATGTGTAACTCCAAGTGGCACCCCCATAATTGATGAGGCTTCTCTTTGCCATTTGTTTTACTTACCAGTGACATTATCACAGTTCACAGTGATGAACTTCAGTGATCCAGGTAACATAAACTATTAGAGCTTTCTATTGTCCTTTTTTAAATTTAATTTAATGTATTCATTTTTATTTTTACCTCTAGCCATACAGGAAATTTTGTTCCAACTGAACCAAACCCTCAGACTTCTCATTCTTTCCTTTTCTCCCTGAGTAGGTCAAAGGGGTGAAGTGAGTCCAGTGCTTAATCTTGCCTAATTAAAGTAAATGGAAAAACTCCAGTTAGGAACATGAGAACATCTAGCCCAGTATTCTGGCTTCTGACAGGTTTCAGAGTAGCAGCCATGCTCGTCTGTATCTGCAAAAAGAACAGGAGTACTTGTGGCACCTTAGAGACTAACACATTTATTTCAGCATGAGCTTTTGTGAGCTACAGCTGACTTCTTCAGATGCACAGAATGGAACACACAGACAGGAGATATTTATACATACAGAGAACATGAAAAGATGGAAGTATGCGTACCAACAGGAAGAGTCTAATCAATTGAGATGAGCTATCGTCAGCAGGAGGAAAAAAAAACAGAACTTTTGAAGTGATAATTAAGATGACCCATAGGAGAACTTAACTTAGGAAAATAGATTCAATTAGTGTAATGACCCAACCATTCCCAGTCTCTGTTTAAGCCCGAGTTAATTGTATCTAATTTGCATATTAATTTGAGTTCAGCAGTCTCTTTGGAGTCTGTTTTTAAAGTTTTTTTGTTGTCTGTCACTGAGTGGTTAGAGAGGTTGAAGTGTTCTCCCACTGGTTTTTGAATGTTATGGTATTCCTGCTGTCAGATTTGTATCCACTTATTCTTTTGCGCAGAGACTGTCCGGTTTGGCCAATGCACATAGCAGAGGGGCATTGCTGGCACACGATGGCGTCTATGTCTTCTGATAGTGGCCAGTGCCAGATGCTTCAGAGGGAATGAACAGAACTTTGACTTCACTTTGAGCCTCATCCTGCCTCACTGTCTTGCACTTTGGCCATCGTCATCTTGCAAAATCCTCAATTGACTGTAGGGGAGCTGGTAGCACCCCTAGGTTGCATAACATTTTCCCCGATAAAGGATTCTCGTGACATTTTCTTTGAGAACCTCTAGCACAGGGGTTCTCAAACTGGGGGTTGGGACCCCCGCAGGGGGTTGTGAGGTTATTACCTGGGGAAGGGGGTTGCAAGCTGTCAGCCTCCACACCAAACCCCTCTTTGCATCCAGCATTTACAATGGTGTTAAATATATTAAAAAGTGTTTTTAATTTATAAGGAGAGGGAGTCGCACTCAGAGGCTTGCTATTTGAAAGGGGTCACCAGTACAAAAGTTTGAGAACCACTGCTCTAGCGCCTCCATTCTTCACAGCAGATCATTGATATTTGGCAGTGGGGATGCCTCAGGTTAGGGAAGTGGCTTTTCTTTGACCCAGGAAATTCCATTTCGCTTTTGCTGCGATATAAACTATTGAAAATAACCATTTTCCTTCTCTCATTTTTGCGCCTTGGGGAAAATGTTTGCATCCTGACAAAGTAACTACATCTATATACCTCCTAAGGCCAGGCTTGTGTCCCTGCAGCAGCAGCAGTAGTGGACACTGTACTGGGAACACCTGGAGCTACTGGAGCAGAGCATTTGGGACAGGGGGAGTTTTCTCTCTCCACTTCTGTGTATTCATTATGATAGTCTGTGTGATCACATACTATTTTTTTCCCTCAGAACCTCTGCCTTACTCAGTGCACAGGATGGGCCAGAATTAAAAGTGTCAGGCAACTATAAATCTGTCATTTTTTTAACTCTCAAGTGCTTGAATTTGCATCTAAACACAGGTTTTGTATGTAATTATTCGGCTTCAGGATGTAGGCCCCATTGTGCTACTACAACAGGGGTGGGCAAACTTTTTGGCCTGAGGACCACATCTGGGTATGGAAATAATATGGCAGGCCATGAACACTCACAGAAGTGGGGGTTGGAGTGTGGGAGGGGGTGAGGGCTCTGGGGTGGGACCATAAATGAGGAGTTCAGGGTGCAGGAGGGGGCTCCGGGCTGGGGCAAGGGGTTAGGGTGCGGAGTGTGTATGTGAGGGCTCTGGCTGGAGGTGCTGGCTCTGAGCTGGGGCTGGGTTTGTGGGTGCAGGAGGGTGCTCTGGACTGGGACCAAGGGGTTTAGGGGGTGGGAAGGGGATCAGGGCTGGGGCAGGAGGTCGGGGCAAGGGAGGGGGCAGAGGGGCAGGCTCTGGGCAGTGCTTACCTCAAGCAGCTTCCAGAAGCAGCGGCATTTCCTCCCCCACCCCCCCAATTCCTTCATGGAGGTGCGGCCAGGCATCTCTGGGTGCTTTCTTGTCTGCAGGTGCTACCCCTGCAGCTCCCATTGGCCGCAGTTCCTGGCCCCAGTATGGAGCAGGGCAAGCCCCAGACCCTGCTCCCTGACTGGAGCTCGAGGGCCAAATTAAAACGTCTGAAGGGCTGGATGTGACCCACACCTGTACTACAAGCATATAGTAAAACTGTCTCTATCCTGGAGTGCTTATTTATGAGTTTAATATGAAGTCTAGAAGAAGACATTTTCCTATGTAATTAAAGGATTGTCTTCAGAACTGCTCATATCTTTTACGTGTTGTAATACCTATTTTGCACCTTGTACTCTGTCCAGCATGAAGCAGAGTGTTTAATATGATTTTTATATTTTCACCAGGTATTTTTTTCTTTGCAGCAAGTGACTAAGTATCTGAAACACTGCGCTATTGTACTGGAAATCTGGAGATATTTCAGAGATACTGTGTTCCAAAAACAACAGGGTGGGGGTTGGGAACATGCAGAGGCAATTCTCACACTTATAGCCAGAGCTCCATGTAGTCGTGGCACAAGTGGAACAAATTCCACTGCAACAGCCCTGAATTCCATGGCAGCATTAATTTATCCTATTTGTCATGAAATACTCATGATTCCTGTCCCCCATACTCCTACATAGACACACACAGCCATGACTTACGGTTGAAAATACTCGATGTAAAATTTTGTCTGATTATTTTCAACAGTAACTGTATTCAAAGATTTATTTTCCCTGTTTTCCAGGGAGCTAGGTCCTCTCCCCAGGCCTTGGCTCCCTTAATATTGTCCAGGCGACTGAGCTCAGAACTCCTTCCTCTCTCCCCCTGTTGTATGCCAGGGAAGAGGGGAACTTATGGGCAGCTTCAGCATTTCATCGCTCATGTTCCCCAAGCCTCAACTGCTGCACTCCTTTGCAAGCAGTGCAGTTCACCAGCTTGTGGTACTGTCTCCCAAAGCTCCCTGATTGCAAGCTGGACTGCAGGTCTGGCTCTCCATCCCCGTGATGCCTAGTTCCATAGTTCAGTGAGCATGCTTTGAAATCCTATTAAAACTTTTCCTTGTGGGAAAACCTGGAGCATAATGGGCAGCTGCAGGCAGGTCTTGGTAATAGTGGGGAGACTGAAAAAAGAAAAAAGAAAAAAAAAAAAGCAGGGTTCTTGGCTACAGCAAAATAGTAAAAACCATTCCATTTTGGAAAAATGCCAAATTCCACATCTGCAAAATCTGAGTCCATGGGTCCCTGGTTGTGATGCATGGGGTGTTTCTACCACTTGTAGCTATTGTTTCAGGTTGTCTGCAGACTCAAGCAGGCAATACTGGATTGGTTACACTTGGTCATATTTTTCAAGGTTATCTCTGCAACCATAAGGGCGAGAAGCATAATTTTTTAATAATGAAAGCTAAGTTTCTGGTCTAAAATTCTGAAGCCAGGGATGAATTCTGCAGAATACCCGGGGCACTGCTTATGATACATGTACATCTGAGCTTTGGGAACTGTTTAGAAATTAGTTTTCCACAGGAGCACCCTCATACAGCACTGAAACTTAAGAGATGAAGTTAAAAAGAGGCACATGGTCCCTTCTACTTCAGCGTCTTCCTTTCTACCATTAGCTGTGTGTGCAGGGACCCTCTCTCTAGGACTGGTAGGATTACCCCCCCCCGAAAATTTCTGTCTTTAGTGTCTTTAGTTAGACTTTCTGGTTTTTGGACTGCAGCGCTACTAGACCTGGGTTGACCCAGATCTTGGCACCAGCAATATCATGGCTAATGCAGCTCTCAGGAAAAGACCAGTTGTAAGTAGACTGTTTCTTGCCGCTCTGTGTCCCAGGAGTCATAGGCACACATCCAAAACTTAACTTGCCTTAGGGAGGCTAACTCTTATGAGAAAAACCTATCACTGCCTATAACAGAGATTTTATATTCTAGGATCCCAAATCTGCCTTCAGATCAGCAGCAGTTCTGTTTTCCTCTGTGGTTTTGAAGATGTTCACGTTGGGGAAATGGGGCACCTATGGCATAAAAACAAATATAGTGGACCCTTTGCAGTCTGACTGGCACATGGGAGAGAGCCATTTCAGGAAAGGAGTTCAGTTCTGGGACCCCATTGGTTCCAAAAACTTCCTTGGCTCAAAAAAACCAAACAAACCCTGCTTCAGACAGGAACAGGCCAGTGCAGGGCCCTCTGAGGTTGGAGATTTCCTTGGCATTGAAGAGACCTGCTTCAGAGAAGATACAAGCTAACATGCAGCCACCTTTGGTGCCACAAATTCTGTCAGAAAAATCCTTCTCTCTGGCAGAAATTAGTTGGTGAGAGAACCTGGTTTGTGCTAGGACTTCCCGTAACACTGAAGAAACCATGAGGCTGTGTGTTCTGAGTCTTATCATGTCCATCTCCTAGGCCTCAATCAGTCTCACTTTTTTTCTTTAAAAAAAGATATTCAGTCCTGTTCTCCTCTGTACTTGAGAACAATGGCAAGAAGAAAAAAAACATGTAGTGATCTCATGCTGGAGCCAAAGCACTGCCCGTAAGAAGAAAAGACCCCGTCACTGATCCAGGGAGCACTTGGGTGATCATTCTAGCCTCTAAGACTCCCAAGGTGTCTCTTCCTTGGGGTGGGGGTGTGATATAATGTAGGTCCCCTAAACACTGATGTGCTACTCTCTCTGGACCTATCATTCTTCCCCAAAGGGATCTGGTAATCTGTGCATCTTCAGGTATAGGAAGTGACGCCACCTCTTTGCTCTTGTAGTGAGGGTTCTGAGGACTCCCTTTGTTGTCTCTGCTGCTGTCTGTGATGGGCTGTGAGGCTCACCTGCATAGTATTAGAGCCCAGACATTCATGAGTGCTCATTCTCCCTATAGCTCTATGAGGAGATTCTGTAGCCCTGGGGAAGAGGTCACTATTGTCAGGGACTGCCACCTACATGTTGGTGGCCTGGGCAGTATGAAAGATGGTTCAGGCCTATGAGAAACTGAAGGACCCAGATCCACTGTTGAGATCTCTGGGTCTTATTCAGCCTGATCACAAGAAGTAGTGTTACCTCAGACAACACTTTCATGTCATTACTTCTACCCTCCTGTCTAGAACCTCCAGAAACAGCAGAAGAAACAGGGTAAAAGAAGGCACTTCAGAGAGCCTAACTGCAATATCTGCTACCTACATGCTCTCCTCACCTGCCAGAGTGTCAGTCTTTACTTTCTTCTCTATTTTCCTTTCCTCTCCTTCTTTTGGTGATTGACTGGGCTGTTCCTTTAGTGCATAGTGTGGAATTATCACAGATTATTGGATGCTCAAGATTCATTTTGAGTACGCAATCCAGTTCTCCTCTGTGTCACCATACAAGCCCCCTTACTTTTTTATAACGGACTTACCTTTTCAAGAGTCAGGGGCTCCCTTGCAACCAGCACCAATGCAAAGTGCCTTCGGTTTTATTCCAGAGTGGTAAACAGAGTCTCAATGAAAGATGTATTCCTAATAGACTGGAGCAAAGGGCTTCTTTATGCCTTTTCACTGATCCCAATAATTCTGCAAGCAGTCAGAAGGATGCAACAAAACAGAATGAGGTCATAACAATTGTTCCACTTTGGGCTGGTAAGAGTTGAGTTGGGGTTGGGAAGAAAGGTGGTGGTATACTTATAAGTTCTGCCTACATGAATCAACAAAATGAGGTGTTGCTTAGCAGATTGTGCAGATGTTCAGACTGTTAGTTCATGTTCTCTGGGCTCCTGGAGCATGGCTTCCCCTCATTATCCTCATGGTCTCAGCTAGGCTTGGCCCCAATTTGGTTGGGTATAAATATAAGCTGTAGTATTTCCAAAAGCCATCCACTTATGGCATCAAAATGAGAAGTCACAGTAAAATTTGCAAATCCCCCTTTCATAAGGCTGATATACACACAGGGCTTGTCTAGATTTGAAATGCTACAGCAGCACAGCTGCTGCACAGCACTGTGTCACTCTAGTACTTTGGCATAGACACTCCCTGCAGTGAAGGGAGGGGTTCTCCCTGTTTGTACTGGTGATTAGGTCGGGTTACCTATATCACTCAGGGGTGTGGATTTTTCACATCCCTGAGTGACATCTCTGGGTCAACTGTAACTTTTGAGTGTAGACTTGGCCACAGTTTTTGTCTCTTAACTATATTGGTTTCTAGCGAAAGTGGCACAAATCCCTAGTATGCATGCCACTATACTGGTATAAAGATGCATGTAATGTATATGCCCCCCCCCCCAAAAGATTTAGGGTATAAATTGTACCTATATAAGCGTCTTTATGCTAGCATAAAGGCATGTCTACATGAGCCTTTTCTGCGCAGTAAACCAGGGAGTAAATCTACAGTGTTCCAGTGTGCTGTGCACTAAAAGTACTGCAGTACATCAAAACGGGCTATCCTCAAATGTGGGATCTAAACCTGATCCTGTATAGACTAACAGACGTTTTGGAGCATGAGCTTTCATGGGTGAATACCCACTTCGTCGCATGCATGTATTCACCCACGAAAGCTTGTGCTCCAAAACGTCTGTTAGTCTATGAGGTGCCACAGGACTCTTTGCTGCTTTTACAGATCCAGACTAGCATGGTTGTCCCTCTGATACTTGAAACCTGATACTGACAACGCTAATAGATGTGCTCCCTGAGACTTAACTATCTTCTACAGGCATAGAGCCCTCATAGCAAATTTGTACCAGACATGGTTCTGAGTTCCACCCTTATCTGAATCTTGGTCTCCCAGTATTCATCATTAGACCTGGTTCTGATTCAGGGCTTTGAGCTTTCATTTTCATATGACAAAAATGTTCCAAACTGGAAATTCAGTAGCAACTTAATCCAAAGTAAAAAAAAACAAACCCAACAATTTTAATTATTAAATGGAAAGAAGTTAGTTCTGCGGCCTCTGTTATTTATTTTTATATCAAATTCAGTTTGTTTTATGCTGCCCCCATTTGTTCATTGTATCAAATAATTTTGTAATAGACAATGCACAACGGGATTAATGAAGCTATCAGGGAGAAGCTGGAGGCTGAGCAGCTGTAGTGGCCAGTTACGTCTTTTGATATCTGGAAAGGTGCAGACGACAGCTTGAAATTCTGGAATAAACCCAGCAGCTGGTTGTCTCACAGTGATCCACGACAAAATAGTTACTAGTGCTGACATTTTAAATACGGCTTTCTAGATTTCCGAATTAACCCACTGAAATGAATGAGGCAGCTCACAACTCAGATCTAGTGTTTCAGACTGGTTACAGACTTAGGCAGACAATGCTATGTAAGTTACTCTCAGTTCATGTTTTCGTTGGAATCAGAAGGGGTTAGAAACATTTTAAAAAAAGCGAAAGCTGAGATTCTGCTGCACAACTTTGCATCAAGGGGCAGCGTTCTCAGCAAATTGTGTGTCCAAGAAATTGCAGGATGCACAAGGCCTTGCCTCTGTGACATTTGGTTGGGGCAGTTGAAGTTAATCTCTGCTTTCTCATCTGCTGTTCTCATGTTGATGATCTCTCTTGATACAGGGACAGCACAAATCTATCATTTCTCCAGGAATAGACTTTCTGGAACTGAACAAACAACTTATTAACTGTCTCTTGAGACTCGGTACCAAACAGTAGGGAAGGCAACAATTTTAGGGATTAGGACTCGAGCTGGGACTTTGTACCAACCTGTCACTGGGTGCACAAGAGGCTGCTTATCTACACTCTCTGTTCATTGTCAATGTCCCAAGACTTTTTTTTTTCTTAAATAAATTAGCTTTCATATGCTAATGACTGCAAACAGCACCAGCATGGGTTGCTTTTCTGAACCGTTTCTTAATAATCATACAGTGGGTATTGCTCAATCAAGCATCTAGATTAGCTAGGAAAAATTAAGTCCTGGTTATTATCTTCAGAAATCTGGTTGGAGTGAGTTTTGCTCAAGTTTCATGACAAAGTGTGTAATTCAGAACACAGATATGAAACTCTTCCCAGAAACAAATATATAATAAGGCAAGCACTCAAGTGCAGTTTAGAACTCTTTAAGGACTAATAGAGTCCTCAATTATAAGCTGAATATGAAACATCAGGAAGGAAATGCTAGATGAGTGGAAAGGCATAAGACACTTTTAAGAGCAGACCCTTTCCTAGATATATAGGACTGTGATCAGGCTAAGGTTTGAGCAGCAGGTAAAGATTCCAGCAGTGGGCCAGGTTAAATGGAAACAAAAAACAATCCTTTCTGTGGATTCTAACTTGATCAACCAAAGGAGTATAGACCAGCAAAGCCTGGTCACATTGTTCAGCTGCTGGAAGAGAATCTGTAAACTACAAACATGACATAAAGCAGCGCTTCTGTCTGCAGAACTGTATTCTGGCTTCTGGTCAGCAAAGGTATCTCTCTTACTAGAGTAGCCCATCCTCTTAAGTCTCTGAACCTAACTGTGCTTAGGTGCAGCTGACTGCTTCAGCTCAGGGAAGTGTGCCTATGTTGTCTTGGTGTTTATATTTTGTTTATTATCGTGGTATTTGAGGTACTACATCAGCTTGTGTTATTTCAGCAGGCCTTGGCTACAATGGAAAGTCTATGGCCTTATCCCAAGACAAGAGCAAGTATGGAACTTAAAACCCATCGCCAGGAACTATAGTGGAACATTCCTGTTCGATCACATCCTGCAAAGTAGTGCTTTGTGGCATTTATTGTAGAAACTCCCTTTAATTTGCATGAGCCAAAGGACAGTCTTTCTTTAACTGAGCTTGCAGGTTTTGCCTCTCAGACAGTCTGTGAGATATATGTTGCTTAAGCTACAATTACAGCATCAGAGAACAACTTGGTTTTGACATCTTTGTGAAATTTACATAACTCTTTATATAGACAATGACTATGTAATTGTAGAACTGTTAACCTGCTTAGCAGGAGCCGGACAAGTTTGGGTTTGGGCTATAGGGAGGAATTCAGGATCCTAGCTGGGACGTCCAAAGCACCCTGAAAACCCCGCAGAAGGACTCAGTGGAGGGGTCCGACACTGTGCCTGCAAGCTCTGCTGTAACCTGTGTCCTAGCGTCCAATAACACTCTTTTTACTGGCTGGAATAAAAGTCACTGTGGGTCCAGGAAGGGAGGGTGCAGGGCCAGATCCGTGACAACTTGGTGCAGCGTGGGATAATACTAGCACCCCGTGGACGGCGCTTCCTGCAGTAAGTGACTGGGAGCAGTAAACGAAGGAATAACTGTCCTGCCTCTCCTCCTCCGGCCGAAAAAACCCTTTGTTTCCTTCTCCTCCGCCCAGCAGCTCCCCCTCCCCCCTGCCGGCTCACATTACAACCTGACTACCTGTCCCTCACCTACAGACATCCCCTGCTTTCCCGTTCCCCACACAGACAGTCCCTACTCCATCACAGGAGCCTACAAATCATTCAATTATGGGGAAGCACTGAGTGAGGGAAGTTCTCAGCTGTTCTAGTGCCAGCTCCTCCCATTGGGAGGTCTGCAGGATGTTGGTACCTTTCAGAGCCAACAAGGACTCTCTCCTTGGAGTCCCAGGGAGAAAAATAATCGTGAAGCATTCGTGCCAGTGTGTATAAAGCAAACGTTACAGCACAATTCCAACACACAATGCAGTGTAAGCCCATCATCTAAGGATTATTTTACGGCTTTGAGATTCCATTTTGCATGTGTGCTCTTTCTTTTTCCTTATTATGAAGGGAGGGATCACAGCAGCTTTTGTCAATTTATTCTAGTTTTCCTGTGCTGCTATGCATACATTTGGGCTGTGGGAGTAGTGCTTCGTGCTCTGGAGAGGAGAGCTGATTGAATTTGAGACATCCTAGAATAGTCACAAATTGAGTATTGCTCCAATGCTACCCTCTCCTGGCTGTGGTGAGGGGAGTTGCCAGAATACCCTATATTACTCTTTTGGAGGATAGCGAAGTGTGAAGAACTCCATTCTGAGAATTGCTTCCCTCCTCAACGCTGTTTTGTTTGTTCTTCTTTTCAGATTGCAAAGAGTTTTAGTGCTGATCTGGCCTTATATAGTAATTTCCTATTATTAGAAACATCTCCCTGGGATCTTGTTGGGGGAGTAGCAGAGGGAAATCCTGTTTCCTTCATCTGAAATGCAGGGCTAGCAGCACTTTTCATACACTCCATGTCAAATGTCCATGGGATAGTGGGGTTTCATTGTAATTCAGTTTCTGGCCACAGTCCCTTTAAAACTATTACCGTTTTTAGAAGTGTAGAGCTCCTATTCTTGCAGGTTTCTTCCACTCAGTCACATATGCTGATACTTAAAGCATTGTGTGTGCACCCTGTAAACTGTGCTCAGTTTTTCTCAGCCAACTATTGTCTTTCTCTGGGTATCAAAGTCTTTTCCTAACGATTTGGAAAACTGACTCACCTCTTTGTTGCCACAGATGACATGGCAAGATGGGCCTGTTCCACCCTTGCCTGTGTCAGAATGGAGCCTGTGCAGGAAGTGAGTGATGATTATAACAGCATTTGGAGAAAGAGAAGAGCTGCTTCATAATGAGGAGGGAATGGATTCTGTTTTGTGTGTGCAGACAGAATGCGTTTTTAGAGAAGCAATTGGCTGCTGAAAGTACTGACATATGCACAGACCTTGGACACTTAACTTTTCCTGTGAAAACATTTTTTCCCCATAAAAGGAAGATTAGGTCCTGCCACTGGGAGGGACTGTTGAGAAAGTCACTTGTGAGGAATGCACATCAGCTGAACTGGGTCAGACTGTTCGTATTAATGATTTTTTTGAAATAATTCTTCTAATAATGCCTTAGATTAAGCAGGGGAGCCACCCAACATTGCAATAAAGTAGGGTAAAGAAAACACTGAATTATTTTTTAGGCTCTTTATTATTGAGACTGGTGCAGCAATTACTTCAGGGTTCAAAATGAGTGGTGCTACTGGGACATTCTATGAAGTTATTTGAACAGCCATCAGATTTAGCTGCAGTTTGGTAGCAACCCCCTGAACCACAAGTGTCGTGACATTTAAGCGAGAGTTGGTGATACATGGGATAGAATAGCCACATTCTAGTAGTGACTGATCACATGTGAGATGTACTGTTTAGCCCTGTAATATTGTATGGAGACAATTTATAAAGGAGTGGAACTTTTGTTTTGATAGACATGATTAGTGCCTGTCATGCAGCTCCTGTTTTATTGATTCAGTAGGAAGCAAGGATGTACCGAGTTCTTCAGGTTTATTAGGTCAGACCAGCTTCTGTTCTCCAACCTAAGTATCATAGGGACACAATTGCTCTGTATGTGCAGTAGCCAGATTTAAATCTGTGTAACAATTGTCTTATCTGTGCCTTTTTCTCGAAGATGCCTAGTGTCTTGGTATCTGAATGCTGAACAGCACGTAAGGAACATAAGAACAGTTATACTGGGTCAGACCAAAGGTCCATCTAGCGCACTATCCCGTCTTCCAACAGTAGCCAATGCTGGGTGCCGCACAGAGAATGAATAGAACAGGTAATCATCAAGTGATCCATCCCCTGTTGCCTATTCCCAGCTTCTGGCAACAGAGGCTAGGGACACCATCCCTGCCCATCCTGGCTAATAACCATTGATGGACCTATCCTCCATGAACTTTTCTTTTTTGAACTCTGTTATAGTCTTGGCCTTCACAACATCCTCTGGCAAAGAGTTCCACAGACTGTGTTGTGTGGGGAAAAAAGCGTTCCTTGTATTTGTTTTAAACCTGCTGTCTATTAATTTCATTTGGTGACTCCTAGCTCTTGTGTTATGAGAAGGAGTAAATAACACTTCCCTATTTACTTTCTCCCTACCAGTCATGATTTCATAAACCTCTGTCATATCCCCCCCTTAGCTGTCTTTTTTCCAAGCTGAAAAGTCTCAGTCTTCTTAATCTCTCCTCATATGGCAGTCGTTCCATACCCCTAATCATTTTTGTTGCCCTTTTCTGAAACTTTTCCAATTCCAGTATATCCGTTTTGAGATGGGGCAACCACATCTGCACACAATATACAAGATATGGGCTTACCATGGATTTATATAGAGGCAATATGATATTTTCTGTCTTCTTATCTATCCTTTTCTTAATGATTCCCAATGTTCTGTTTGCTTTTTTGACTGCCGCTGCACATTGAATGGATGTTTTGAGAGAACTATCCACAATAGCTTCGAGATCTCTTTCTTGGGTGGTAACAGATAATTTAGACACCATCATTTTATATGTATATTTGGGATTATGTTTTTCAGTGTGCATTACTTTGCATTTATCATCTTTGAATTTCATGTGCCATTTTGTTGCCCAGTCACCCAGTTTTGTGAGATTCTTATGTAACTCTTCACAGTCTGCTTGGGACTTAACTATCTTGAGTAGTTTTGTAACATCTGCAAATTTTGCCACCTCACTGTTTATCCCTTTTTCCAGATCATTTATGAATATGTTGAATAGGACTGGTCCCAGTACAGACCCCTGGGGGACACCACTATTTACCTCTCTCCATTCTGAAAACTGACCATTTATTCCTACCCCTCATTTCTTATCTTTTAACCAGTTACCAATCCATGAGAGAACCTTACCTCCTATCCCATGATAGCTTACTTTGCTTAAGAGCCTTTGGTGAGAGACCTTGTCAAAGGCTTTCTGAAAATCTAAGTACACTATATCCACTGGATCCCCCTTGTCCACATATTTGTTGATCCCCTCACAGGAGAAAGAGGAAAAGGTCTAAAGATGTATATCTCTGAGCCTAGGATTCCTGGAGTATGCATATTTATTTGTGGAAGAATGGGATTCTCAGGGGTTGGTTGTGGAAAGCTCTATTAGAAACGCATATCAGTAATGCCATCAACTGGTGTTCAGTTGCCTTCTGTGAAGGAGGCATTGGTGATTTCATTTATCGTGGAGGTCAGGTGTTCTTGCTAGTTTCAACCATACATGAGGACAGGAGTAGTTTTTGTAAGTGGTGAGTTAGATGTCCTTCACAGCCTCAGGGCCCTATTTTGGGTTACTTTAGGAAGTCAAGGTGCTATTACCAGTCTGGATCACTTAAAGTATGCAGCACAGTGCACCTTAAGAATGTTTTTGGTTGATGAAGAGACCTGTTATCTTCTCCAGCTAAAGAATTCCTATGACATGCTGGAGGGAGCCTTCCTTTTGGAGCCCTCCTAGCCTGTGTTCGATGGGTTGGTTCCGATAGCATCTAGCCAAATACTTTCAGACTGGAATTTACATGTATTTGTATTTTTAAGGCAGCAGAACTTGTAGAAAAAAATATTGAAAAAAATGTTATGTCAGAAATGGTACATGAACCTATAACTGTGTCCTGTACTTTCATCTCCTTACTTTTTTGAGTACTTTAACCATGAAACCCATCACTCTGCTAATGAAGTATTGTGTATAGAATGTACTAAAGGCATTATCTTAGACTCCCAGATTCATATTGTATAGCAAAACCTGGAATCCTGAATGTAGGAGAAGATGAATGCTTTGCCAAAGCCAGTTTAATGGGGCTGGGTTCAGATTCATTTATTTATTTAATTTAAGTAGAGCCATCAGTTGCTGGGGCCGCTAGGCAGTTATAGAGCCAGCAGTTGCTGGGTCAGCTAGGCAGTTCATGTTCTGCTTTCTGAGCCTTTCAGTACAGGGCTCACAGGAAGAGTTTCCTGTCCCCTTGTTTTGAATGTGAATTTGTGTGCAGGGAATTCACTGCTTATCAGTAGTGAGCAGAACAGTCCCAGTGCTCTCATCCAAGGCTTCAATGAATCACTACTGAGTGAAGGGGCTTGGAAAAGTTGATTCACATCTCTGCCTTTAGTAGCAATGAAACCTCCATCTAGCCTTAGCACCAGGCACAGATTGTCATTGACGTCCGCCTAGCTGGCAAGGAAGAAACTGCTTGGATTGCCTTTGAGCCACATTGCTCAAGGGTCAGCATGTTTTAAACAGAAGGCATTTTACCTGTATGGCTTTCTGACCCTCTCCTATCTACCCTCAGTTGGTTTTCTCCTAACTCCAACTTCCCCAAAGATAGGATTATGTTCCCCTCCTATAGGAGTTGATCATATCCTTTGCAGTCTTCTAGCCTCAAAACAGGAATATTGCCTGTTCTGTCCTGATCGGGGCTTTGGCAACTGTGGAGAGATGTTTTGAGAGCTTGCTTGTGTGAACTAGAGGCAGATGCAGAGCAGTAGGAAGGGGAGGATGTTAGTCTGAAGAATGTGGAACATGGTTCAATGTGGCTTAACACTGCTCAGATCACTTTTATTGCTTTGTCTTGCACTGTCTCAAATCAACCTGTAGGCTATGGTCTGTGCTGGACTCTTTTTTCCTTTCAGTAATATGCCTGCTAGCACCTAGTTGCTGTTCTTCCATCCATTGTCAATGCTTTTAAAGCCAGAAGGTGAATTGCACTGAAGGTATGGTGATGGTTGTTAATTATTTTAATGCCATCAGTGTTCTGGGCGCAGTCCAAACATAAAGAAAAATGCAGACTTCCTGCCCACAGAGTTTATAATCTGCATATCACCCAGAAGCACAATACACTTGCTGATGGAAGGATGGTCATGTGGTTAAGACACTGCACTGGGATGTGTGGAAAACTGGGTTCAGTTATTGTCTCTGCCAGACTTCCATTTGTGGCCTTGAAAGGTTTAATCGATCTTTCTAGCCCTCAAGTTGATGATCTGTAAAATGGTGATTAAACTACCATTCTCTCTCTTTGTCTGTCTTGTCTATTTAGACTGTAAGCTCTTCTAATCACTGGTCATTTTAAAATCAAGATTAGATGTTTTTCTAAAAGATATTATCTAGAAATTATTTCGGGGAAGTTCTGTGGCCTGTGCTACATCGGACTAGATGACAACAGTGGCCCTTTCTGGCCTTGGAATCTCTGAATCAATAAGCAGAGATTGTGCCTTGGTATGTATATGAAAAGCACCTAGCACAATATGATCCTGATTTTGGTTGTGGCCTCTGATGCGACTATAATAAGGAGTGATAATGATGGTCTAGTCCTGAGGTGTGGCACAAGTATCTTGGTGAGACTGAGGCAGAATTTTGTTCATAAAGTGGGATTTTTCTGAAGAGAGGGACGCTGTTATGTGTGAGGTGCCCGATAATCTAATAACCTGTGGTGCAGATGTGTAATTCCCCACATGTATTGCATTGTCTCTTTCCTTCCATGGTTGGAATCCAGGCTAGAATTAGACATTCTTAGAAAAATGCTAATGGGAATTAACTCTCTTCTGAAAGGACCATAGAAAAGCTGAAAGGCTCATGTGCCAGCCACCCTATAAATCTCTTGTCAGAGTACGCTATTATAATGCTGGGGTCACCTGACATGGTTAAAACATGGTTTATTCTTGGAATATAAGTTGAATTCAACTGGGTTTTAACTGTGTTGCTGAGTTGAGCTACAGCACCAAAAGTCCAAAGCTTCAGCAAGATTTTTGTGTATGGGTTGGTCTCTTCTGTGCTGCAGAACTGATCAATGTTTCTCCATTTTTTTCAGGGAAACAGGCTATTGTAACCATGCCCCTTCCCACACGCACACCAGACATAAAATTTGGTATAGTGCAGAAATGATCTGAAGAAGAAGCCTTAATTAACTGGGCAGCTCTTTTAAACAAATTCCTAATACACTAGCTCTCTAGTTTTGAGCCTTATTTTAAAGGCCAAGTCACTTTCCATATTGAGGGAGGTTAATTACAGTACTCCAATTGTAAACATACCAGGCCCTTTCAAGCAGGGGGCTACTTAGGGGCCAGGATGTTGGTTATGTCAACATGTCAGTATAGCATAGTGTACTTCAGTGCTTTCTGAAGCCAGAGTACCATAAACATGAACTTAGACTGGCATATTTTAAATAGTGCCTGGATCACAAAGCTTTTCTGATCTATAGGAATACTTTCACCCACTGCTGAAACACAGCTTGCTTTTTAGTGGGATGCAGCAGTTGTTTAACAGTTCACCATAACTCCATAGAAGTTGAGGACAAGAAGTGAAAAGAGAACTTGCAGCCAGTTAGAACTGTAGGGTGAAATAAGGGAGACAGTGTAATTATTCAAACTAGAATCTGGCCAGGACACCAGGGCTGATGCCCCAACTCTTTTCAAAAGTGCCATAGGATCCTTGTCACAAATGTCAGGGCCTTGATATTCTGTTTCCTCTGAAAGACGGCACTTGCAACAGTACAACGCCTCCTAGCTGCAGACTGTGGGATTGGGTCAGTATGGTCAGAGTGCCACACTAAACAGCTAACACCTCTTCCACAATTATCTGGGTTTTAAGATGTCCCCCATCCGAGTATTATCCATGTCCAACCCTATTTCATATAAGACAAGATGGGCTTATAATGGAAATCTAAGGTGTACATATTGCTACTGGGGAGTTTCACTGAGAAGACGGGGGTAAGAAAACCTTTACATGGGTTGACTTGAGGTGATGCCAGCAGCAATGAAGACTTGAAATGGGGAATTTCCTTTACCTTTGGAGCTGAAATACTTGGAGTACATGGAAGTTTAAGGTGGACTAACCACTGCACTGGGTAAGAAACTTTCAGTCTTTAGATTTTTTTTTTTTCCAGGTTCTGCTCCTCTCCATGAGGAGCCTGCTAGTAAGGGCATTTGATCACCGCCTATTAACAAGCTATAAACCTTAATGGTCTCTCAGCAGCTCCTAGACACACATGCCAATACTTCACAGATGAAAAATAGAATGTGGTTTGAACAGTAATGCTAGAATATGACCTAAGATCCTCAGATGTGTGAGAATCACCAGCCTAATGACTGAAGAATGAATGTATCTTCACTTCTACTCCTAAGAGTATACTCGGGGAAGGGAACCAACTTATCTTTACTACTGTCTCCCCTCTATCCTGCACTGAGCTCTGCCTGCTCACTCTCCTCCCAAGCTTTACAGTCACTGAATAGTCAGGGGCTTTGACTGGGTACCCCTGTTGGCCTCCCTAAATCCCTGGAAACTGGCCAGGACTGGTGGCTAATCTCAGAGAAGTTTTAGTAGACAACACAGGGCACCAGGAATAGCCTCAGTTTATCAGACCTGAAGGTGCAAAGAAGGTTGTGGCTTCTGCAGAATACCAGGGAATCCAAACTAGGTCTCATTTGGGTCACAGTAGAAGTCCCTCTGTGTAGATGCAACAAGGCATTTGAAGCACAAATCTCTTTAATTGGGACTCTGAACAACGGCTTGGTCAATGAAGGCTGTCTTGTCAGTCTAGTAGGTTGACATGCTATAGATTTCAGGACAAGGACTTTGTCTTCCTCTGTGCGTGGACAGCACCTGGCATGTGCAGGTGCTCCTTCACTTTTTTAATTTGCCCAGATAGTGGATAGCTACAGCACCCCATGTTGTGAGCTCTTTGAAGAGAGGGATAGTCATGAAACAATATAAAAGGGAAATTCACGGCAGTATGGTTTGTGTAGATTGCAGTTATCTGGATTCTGAGACATACCGCCCAGTACTCATCATCTTTTGAGAAACTCCTGTAGTTGCTGGCATTGTTGCTGTGAGTCAAATTGTATGGCTGGAAAATTGTATTGCCTTTAAATACTTTTGGTTACGGAAGACTAGATAGAGGGGAAATCAAATCTCCTGACTCAGTGTGGAGTTGATCCCCTTCAAGAGACTGCTTGGCCCCCAACACAGCTTACGATAGCTCCAAGTCTGCCCTAAATTACAGCAGCTTTGTATGACTACCTGGGACCCAGAATAGCTGGAATGCAGTGTGTTTCATCCATGCCAGCGCAGTGCAGAAGGCTGCAATATCTGAGACCATTTCAAGCTCTGATCGTGCTGAATGGTTGCCATCTTGTGACTTCTCCCCAGCATGACCAGGAAATGTAGAGCTTTGCAACTGCCCCAATGTAGGGGGACTCATAACTCCATGCTGTAATGAAGTGCCTCATGTTGGGAAGTTATCCAAAAGCCCCTGCTGCCAGCAGTAATACTGGGCTTTATGGGATAAGTGCTGCAGGTGTGCTAGCATGCACTGATGCAACTCTGGTTGTAAGGAGCTTCAGGTGTGGATGCTCCACAACAGTTCTGGAACAGAATGTTGCTGGGTACATGTGCTAAACTGTTGCAAGGACAAACAAGGAAATCAACCATTTCCTACCATCAAAGTTCCTGTAGTGGTTTCTTTGGTTTGCTGGAGTCATGACAGGAGCTACAGCTTTAGGCACTGGAACTTTGCTGTGGACTGGCAGGTCAGTGTATTTG
The DNA here is from genome assembly GCF_003597395.2 of Chelonoidis abingdonii. Classification (NCBI taxonomy): domain Eukaryota; kingdom Metazoa; phylum Chordata; order Testudines; family Testudinidae; genus Chelonoidis; species Chelonoidis abingdonii. Next base: position 24,758,186 of record NC_133788.1, read on the forward strand.
AGTTTGATTCAGTGTAGCTCACTTGATGTTCCTGTTTGTAGCTGCGTTTTTGTGCAGATTTTGCCACTGCAGAACATATAGCTGCTGTCTTTGCTTTTTTCCTGTGGTGCTAGGTTGTAGGCTCTGGCCCAAGGTTTCCAGCCTGTTTGAGTCCTTTTCTTTTCATTTTCTCTGTCATTAGACAGCTTGTGCTCCACATACAGGCAACAGGCTTTTTTTTATCTTGAGCTTCAGCTTGCGATCTGTCTGGCTCTCTCTCTCTTTCTGTTTAGAAGGGGAGGAGAGTTTTTTTGCTCACTCTCCTTCTTATACAACGCCTTCTTTAGCAGGCTGCAGCAGGAGTTGGGTAGACAGGAGTGGTTCCTAACAGTACCAAAAATGTCATTAAAAATAAAAAAGGCAGCTGATTGAAGAGAGTTGTCCTCAGATTTCTCCCTTTGAGACAGCGTAACTGACTCTCTGACGGTGCCTTGTGAGCTGAAAAGGATCAGAAATGAAGTTCAGGGCTGCGGTAAGATTTGTTTAACTGCTGTGTTCTTCTGCAGTCTTGCTAATATGTATCCAGCCTGAGAGGAATGGAGAGAATTCTTCAGGGTTTCAGCAGGAAGTTCCTGTGTTTTTACACACTTTCAAATGGTAAATTGCTTCTTGGAAAGTAAAGTGTGAGTGCTTGAGATGAGAAGAAGAAAAGCAAGGCAGGTTGGGGGCTTATATTTTAAGGAGGTGAGTGTATGTGGGGGTACAGAGGGTGGGAAGAGACTGAGACAGGAATGTGCTGGGGTTCCAGGAAGGGCATATGCATCATGTTCTGGGGTGCTTTTTGTGTGATGTCACAGAGATGCCAACCCTTACTAACTTTCAGTAATTCTTGATTTTTTTTTTTAAAGATGTAATTATGAAATTACTAATTTGGGTTTAAATCAAGTAATTTTACAATCACACACATGTAATGTATATAAAGTGTGTGTGTCACCACTTGGTTCTTACGAACACAGCAAATAGCACGAGGAGGGAGGGGCGCGCCTGGTGCATTCTTCACAACCCCCATGGCACAAGTGCATACTATGCAGTGAGGTTCTGATAGGAGGCAAGTCAGAGTGGTTTTGAATGGGTTGGGGGCAGTGCTGGATTCACCACCAAAGCCACAGGCTGTGTGTTGCACTTGAACTTCCCCTTGTGGATGCTGCAGGACTATGTTAAAATGTTCTAGGTCAGTGGCTCTCAACCTTTCCAGACTACTTGTACCCCTTTCAGAAGTCTGGTTTGTCTTGCAAACTCCCAAGTTTCACCTCACTTAAAAACTACTTGCTTACAAAATCAGACACACAAATACAAAAGTGTCACAGGACACTATTACTGAAAAATTGCTTACTTTCTTATTTTTGCCACATAATTATAAAATAAATCAATTGGAATATAAATATTGTATTTACATTTCAGTGTATGGTATATAGAACAGTATAAACAAGTCTTCATATGAAATTTTAGTTTGTACTGACTTTGGTAATGCTTTTTATGTAGCCTATTGTAAAACTAGGCAAGTATCTAGATCAGGGGTTCTCAGACTGGCGGTCGTGACCCCTCCGGGAGTTGCAAGGTTATTACTTGGGGGGTCGTGAGCTGTCAGCCTCCACTCTAAACCTTGCTTCACCTCCAGCATTTATGGTGTTAAATATAAAAAAGTGTTTTTAATTATTATAGGGGGTTGCACTCATAGACTTGCTGTTTGAAAGGAGTCACCACTACAGAAGTTTGAGAACCACTGATCTAGTTGAGTTGATGTACCCCCTGGAAGACCTCTGCATACTCCCAGGGGTACACGTACCCCTGGTTGAGAACCACTGCTCTAGGTATCTAGATGGGGAAAGTTCAAGCACAGTACACAGTCTGTGGCATGGGCAATGAATACAATTCCCCACTGACAATCTCTACAGCTTGCCTCCTGTCAGACTCTCCCTGCGCAGTCTGTGGGGGAGGAGAAGCTGGTGGAGGCAGTGGTGATGGAGGAGAGAGGGAATGTGACAAATTAATCGGCAGCCTTTTAAAAACAAACAAAGGGAAATACTTCTTCACACAATGCACAATCAACCTGTGGAGCTCGTTGCCATGGAATGTTGTGAGGGCCAAAAATATAACTGAGTTCAAAAAAGAATTAGATATGTTAAGGGAGGATAGGTTGGTCTATCAGTGGCTATTAGCCAAGATGGCGAGTTATGTGGATGCCACTAAACCTCCAACTACCAGAAGCTGTGTCTGGATGACAAGGATGGAACACTCAAAATTGCCCTGTTCTGTTTATTTCCTCTGAAGCATATGGTAATAGCCATTGTCAGAAGCCAAGATATTGGGCAAGATAGATGGGCAGTTGGGCAGATCCAGTAGGGCTGTTCTTATGTTTAAAATTAACATTTGTATTGGAGAAGCAGCAGCCAGCCAAACTCAGTCTATTCTCAGTATTCGCAGAATTAGAGGCGGTTCAGAGAAGGTTGGTGAAAATGATCAAGGTCCTGGAAAACTCGCATATGAAGAGAGATTGAAAAGACTAGGATTGTTGCCTTAAACAGGAGACAAATAAGAGGAGGCATGACAAAAATATATAACGTAATTAATGGCCATTGGGAACTTCTTTTCTCCCTGTTTCATAACACAAGAAAAAGGCAACGGTCAATTAAATTAAAAGGTGGCAAATACAAAATTGATATAAGGAAATACTTTTTCATGCAATACATTATTAGATTGTGGAACTCATTGCCAAAGGAAGTTGTTGAAGACAAGAACATAGCAAGATTGAAAAAGTGATTGGATATTTACGTGGATAAGAATATTCAAAGTTGTCATATTTAATGCTAACAGATGTTGAAAGTGGTATTAAAACTTCATGGTTTTGATTTTAAACCAATCCCTAACTGTTAGGGATTTGGAGGAGACCTAATGTGGGGGCAGATTATGCATCATCTGCATAATGTTAGGCATTTTGCATCTTCCCCTGAGGCATCTGTTACTGGCCACTGTCTGAGGCAGGATACTGGATTGGATAGGATCCAGGTCAGATCTAGAAAGGCAATTCCTATCTTCCTATTTTTCCTTAGCCCCAGTGCAGGCCTGCTGTTGGGAGCAACAGCATGAATAGGCCCTTGGTGTTCTAACCATCATTCTAACACAGCTCAGAGCAGATTTTGTGATATGGTGATAAAACCACTTGAGTCTCATCTACACTAGAACTTACTTTGTTGCTATCATCAATACATCTGCAGTCTTGGTGGCATTTATTGTAATTTGGATACTGATTTTTCTTGTGTAGATAGGACCTCTGAGACCAAAGTGGGCTCTTAAGTGAAGGTGTGTTGAATCCTGGTAGTGCCTTCCTAATCCCTCCCCATGCGTATGAACTGGGCATCTGAAGACTGAACTCCAGAGGTTTGGTTTTGGGATTCTTCTTGCAGAGGGGCAATTTGAGTGACAGAAGGCATGTCCCCACCAGTAGACGCAGAGGGCAGGATTCCCAGAGGTACGATGTAAATGGCTATTCGTAGCAATGAGTGTGCAGTGAGGAACTGATACTCACTAATCTAATGTTCGTCAGGATGTTGTTTGATCTTCTCCATAAGAAGAAAGGAGATGTAGAGGAGCTTTTCATAACCATTGGAAGGTGTGCTATAATTTTGGTTCTATTATGGAACGTATTGCTATCTCTGAAGGACATAATGGTTTTAGATCATTGTGTAGGGCTGGAGAATTGGGGCCGTGTCGAGCTAAGAGGTTAGTGATGTCCATATAAGAAAGGGCATAGGGCAGTAGTTATAATGAAGTGTGATGCAACAGTGTTTGGGGTGAAAGGACATTGATGTTTAGAGGAGAATAGAGCAATGCTTGGAGACCAGTAATCAAAAGGTACAGCAGAGCATTAGATCAGGATGCTTGGTGGTGGTGAGTTGATATGGGTAGGAAGGGCTGAGAATGGATGCCATGGAACCCCTAGCTGTTGCCCCTGCAACATTAGTGTGTATAATCCTCAGTAAAAGTTTCACTAGAGCAGGGTCTTCCTCTTATTTCTTCCTGCCTGCCTGACCTGGAAGCTACTACAAAGCTCATATAAAAGTGCTGTGAAAGGGGATGTTCTGGCTGTCTCATGTTTGTCATAAGAACTCTGTGAAGTTGCCATGGGATCCACAGACCCATGGCTTTAGCTTTGTGTAACACCATAAAATCATAGAAGTAGGTCTAAAGAAATCCATTTTTTTTTCAATCTTTCCTCATAGGTCATATGTTCTAGACCTTTTTTCATAATTTTTTTTTGCTCTCCTCTGGACTTTGTCCACAGCTTTCCTGAAATGTGGTGCTCAAAACTGGACGCAACTCTCCAGTTGAGGCCTAATCAGTCTGGAGTAGAGTGGAAGAATTCTTGTCATGTCTTACAACACTCCTGCTAATGCATCCCAGAATTACATTTTCTTTTTTTGCAACGATTACACTGTTGAGTCATTTAGCTTGTGATATGCAGTAACCCCTAGATCCCTTTCCACTTACTCCTTCCTAGGCAGTAATTTCCTATAGTGTATGTGTGCAACTCATTGTTCCTTCCTAAGTGGTGTACTTTGCATTTGTCCTTATTGAATTTCATCCCATTTTCTTCAGACCATTTCTTCAGTTTATCCAGATCATTTTGAATTTTAAATCTATTCACCAAAGCACTTGCAACTCCCCCCACCTTGGTATGTCCGCAAACTTTGTAAGTCTACTCTCTGCCATTATCTAAATCATTTAGAAAGATATTGAACAGAACCGGACCCAGGACCGATCCCACACATTATGCCTTTCCAGCTTGACTGTGAACCGCTGATAACTGTTAAATGGTTGGAAAACTGTTCCCAGAGATGCACCGACCTTACGGTAGAGCCATCTAGGGTTTAATTCATGGATACCGGAATCATCATGGATACTGGAACTAGCAGCATCTTTTTAACTGATTTACACAGCTGGTGCCACTTGGTGAAGAGCAAAAATGCCGGCTCCCTAAATATAGAAATCCACTGTGTTGGCTCTGTAAGTTTCCCTGATCTCTTTCTGGTTTGCCTACGTCATTTTTCTCACAGATATTTTCTGTTTAGCTTGCTGACTGAAATATGAGTATCCCTTCTATGCAATAAACAGCCTCATTCTCATCCTTAAAATTCTTTCTTAAAACTACTTTACTTTCCATTGTTAATCTTTGCTCCAGGTTTATCTACGCTTGCCCTCTGACATTTAAAAAAAGAAAATAAAGCAAGATACAAAACATGGAACAAATTATATGATCCGCTTCCTTTGTAAAATCAGCATTACCTTGCTTTTTTGTTCTCTCTCATTTAGATTATGAACTACTTGGGGCAGGAACCTTATTGTCAAACACAAGAAGTTTCAAATACATCTCTGATACTGTATGAGTAGTATTAAATTGCAACGTTCAAACTCCAGCAGAATTATTCAATGACATACCTTTCTCTCTACACTTCTGATTCTCCCTTCTCCCTGCTTCAAGTCCCTGTGACAAACATGTAATATATATATTTAAAATGCACACAGCATGATTTAATTGCCAGCATTTCCTGTTCTACTTTTGCATTTTAGGGGATTGAATGAATCTGAAGTTTAGATAGCTGGAATAACAGGAATTCCACATCTTCAGTTTTAAAAGCAAAAGCTGCCGGGAGAAATGTTACAGCAAACTTTACTAGGACAAAAGTAAGGCTCTTTTCCCCTCTACTGTGTCATTAGTATTTCTAAACTGTTCCAGCTTATGATCCTCTATTATTATTTAATAGTCAAAATATGAAGGGCCCTTGAAATTAAACTGCTTAAAGGCGTCAGTCAAAGGAGTGGCATTCCTCTCCCCCTCAGACATTTTTCAGAACAATAGCATAGTGTGGAAGTAAATTCTAAAGAAATGGTGAGTGAATCAGGAGGGCAACATCAGGGAGAGAAGACCATATTCTGAGCGTGAGCCACTGTTCCCCAAACTCCCAGCAATAACCTCTAGAAAACCAGCTCCAAGAGTTACTTTTCTGTAATATTTACTAAAAGCAATCAAAAGAAGAAAATTATTTTATAAACAATCCTTGAGTGAGGCAGCCACTGACAGACATACTTCTCTGTGAGTTAAAGGTTACACAGTTGTACTGTGCTGATGGTGATTCTTTGCTGTTTTTGTTAAAATTCTGATTTTTCTCTTGTCCTTTGCTCAAAGTGGCTTACCCGTGTTAGGGGTAGCATTGTTCTAAATGTCCCTTCCAGACCCTGATATTCAAATATAGAATTGAATATTCATTTAGTTTTTTTCTCTCTGCTTTAAATGTCAAATACATATATAGAATGAGATATATTATCATGAAAATAATTATTTGTGCGCAGTTAGCTTCAGGGCAGTTCAGCTACTACTCACATGTTCAGTAGCAGGGTACTGTTATGTAAGACATTAATATGTTATCTTGTCAGAGAGCCCTCTCTCCCATACCAGCCACTGACCATCTAATTAGTAACACACTAGCTTTTGCATTTTGCAGTGTTGTAGCCATGTTGGTTCCTTGGATTCAGGAGTTTGGTACAAAGACACAACAAGCACAATTAGGCCGCATTACCTACATTATAAATAGTCATATTGGCGTGCCCAATTACAATGCAGCTGTCACCCAAGTCAGGGTTGGATTAATTTTTTGTGGGCCTGGCACCAAACATATTTGTGGGTCCCCATGGGGCAAAGTGCAGAGGGACAGGATGGTCAGTCTCCAGAGTGAAGGGCGGGCTGGAGGCAATGAGGCATGGCACGGCGGGAGTGGCGTGGCGGGAGCAGCCCCGCTCTGCGCAGCCCAGCAGGAGGGCACTGTTTACAACCCTGCAGCTGCCAAACGCACGCTGGCCTGCCCAGTCCTGGGCTGCCAGCATGTCCCTTCACCTGGAGGGAAGGCCTGCACCCCTCCCCCCCTCCACCAAGTGCCCCACCCTTATGCCCAGTGCCCCCTTGCCCAGAGACCTCCACCACAGATCTCTATGCTGAGTTCCCACCCCTCCCAGAGACTTCCCCCACTGGCCTCCCACCACAATTGCACAGCACCCTGCACACTGCACTGCTTGCCCAGTGCTCCCCATCCATAGACCTGCGCACCATCTTCCTCACAGACCCACCATCACAGCTGCACAGCACTCCATGTTCCTGAGGGGGTTCTGCACCAAAAAATTAAAAATTCTGTGCACAGCATTTTAAAATTTATGCACATTTTATTTGTCAAATAAATGTGGAAGCTCCAACATGGCAGTTGCGAGCACAGGTCGCTGGCTGCATGGTGGTGGGAGATTACCCTGCAGCCTCCCCCCAGCCCACCCCGGGACAGGGACTCGGCAGTGAGGCTGCACCTGACCCTGACACAGTGCAAGGGCCAGGCCTGCCCCCCTGTGCTAGGCATAGCTGGTGTGGGTGAGCAGGCTCAGCCCGGCAGCAGGATCCCAGTGCAGAGGGACTTAGTGTGGGAGGGATCCAGGTGGGGGTAGGAGAGTTCTCTGTGGGGCAGTCTGGGTGCAGTGGCCCAGTGAGAGGTCTGGATACACAGAAGCTCATTGGGGGTTTCCAGGTGCAGGGGCAATGGGATTCTGCAGGGATCCAAGTGAAGGTGTTTCGGGCTCAGCAGGGGGGTCAAGGTGCAGGGTAGGTGGGGTTCATTTGGGTGGGGGTCCAGGTGCAGGTGGTTGGGGCTCAGTGGGGAGGGTGTAGGGGGGGTTCATTGGGGTGGTACAGATGCAAGGAAGGTAGGGCTTGTCAGGGTGAGGGATTGATGTGTCTGCTTAACAGGGGAGTCCCAGCTTCTGCCAAGGGGATGCTGCATGCTGGGCTCCAGTTTCCCTCCCTGTGCCACTTCCTGCAGCTGGTGAGTGCAGGGCAGGCACAACACCTGCTGCAGTCCCCGGGATGTGTAGCTCAGGGGAGGAGGCTTGTCCGCAGTTCCTCATCTGTAAAAATGGGAATAGCACTCTCCCACTTTACAGAACCATTGGGAGGATAAAATTCATAGCCGTTGTGAGGTGCTCAGATACTACTGTACTACTAGTCATAAAAGTCCAAGACGGAAAAGGGAGTCCCAGAAGCTGACTCCTACCCAAACAGAAAGAAAGAGTGATTTTTTTGGTGTAATGGAGGAGACAACTAAAAGAAGCAGCCAGGGTGTACTGGGACTGGAGAGCTTAAAGGCCAATACTTTTCTGCCCACCTGCAATACCCCTAGCCTCCATTCGCCTTGTGACTTCCTTGCGAAGTTGTGCCCAGCAGGTTGAGAAGCTTTGCTTCAAACCACACTACATTTTTAAAGATAGTTAAAAACTACAAGCAAAAGACAGCCAAGAGATGTGAGATAATAATATATTACAGGGGAGATTTTCAGAAGTGCCTAAGAGATTTAGAAGCACAAATCCTGTTGAGCTTTGAGTAGGACTGGAGATTTTAAAGTCTCTTCTACATTATATAACACCATTTATTGTGAGGGTTCCCAAGTGATTCACAAACTCAGAGGGTTGGCCAAGGCACTGGGGTGACACTGAATATGCTTCATTATGATTGCTAGCTCATTTACCCTTTCCTGTAAACTCCAAAATGGGATTGTTTGGAAATCTTGGTACAAAAGAAAAGACTATTGTACCCAGGGCAAGGTATTAGTGCATTATACAGCCCCTGCCCTGCCCACAGGCAGTTAGTGGCTGGATGTTACCAGATCATATCATCCCTACATTTACCCGGTACTCATTTAAAAGAGAATCTCATCCTCTTCCCTCACAGGGAAAAATGTCAAATGGGGGAAACTCAAACTAACTTTTAAAAAAGGTCACTGAAAAAATGCTCTGTGAATTTGTCATGCAGCGCTTGGAAGGCCCTGTTTTTCATTTGGGTTGTGGGAAGTCTACCACACTTCAACATTTAAAATTAGTTAATAATGGTTCCGCCCCAAAACACTATGTGAGGATTTAGTGAGGCAACCTAAATGGATGTTTTATCTGCCCTTGCCAGGCAGTACCATGTGTTCAAGTTATATTGTATTCAAAGGAAATAAGTTCTAAGGAGGCAAATTCTCATCCTTTATAGTCAATCATTTAGTCGCAGCTGGTGTAAAGGAGCCATAGCTCTATGAAACTACACCAATTGACACCAGCTCAGAGTCTCCCAAAGTGTAAATATGGAGAAGAAAAGGCCTGTGGAAGTAGGCTGCTTTGCTAATTGCATTGGCTCAGTCCCATCTTTCAACAGTAACTGCTTTGCTTTTCTGGCTCTGAGCCAGTGTTGTACTGACTGTTCTGGAGAAGAGATTAGAAGCTTAAAGTGGGTTAAAATAACGTGGGAATGGCTCCCCTATGATCATACATAATCATCAGTTCAAGAAAGTTAATTCTACAACTGTGAGCTCTGCAACTCCACAAAAGGATGGTAACAAACACCTGTAATCTTCAGTAAGCACTCAGGAGGCACAGAGTGCTCCTGAGTGCTCTATTAGTTTGAGAAAGAAGGCACAGAGTGCTCTATTAGTTGGACAGGCGGTAAAATCAGACTGAGACTGCTTGGATTTCTGGGGAAACCCTCCTCTAGTTCACACAGGGCAAACTGAGAGGCCCAGAATCGAGATTAGCATAGTCCCTCCCATACCCGTAAGACATCTCAATAGCATGGTCACTGCCATACTTGTAACACGATATCTATCCTTACAAGAACCAAGCTTGTGGAAACAGTTGTCACTTCAGCTCAGGTGTAATCTTTGGGCAGTGAGAAGTGCTGAAGCAGAGCTTTCTAGATGCTTGGGATCTTTGAACTAGGGAATTGTTGCTACCTAAGGTGGTGGTAGTAAAAACTAGCAATGCCTGAAAAATATGTATTGGCTGCTCCCAGAAACACTCTCATTGCTGAACAAGTTATATCCAGTATACTTGTGATTGCACCACTTCAGAGCAAGTCTTGACAACGTTTCTTCTTGCACCATTTTGCAAGGATGCTGTTAGTGAAGCCAGTGTGGATGGGAACCACGTGATGGACACTCAGCACCAAAGTTGTAATTACAATGGAAAGGCACTTGAAATACATGTCCATACAGACATTTTTTTCACCTGATGTTGACACGTGGCTTTAACATACCATTTCCAACAGTGTCCCAATTATTTTTTTTTCTAATACACCTTTACCCCAATATAACGCAACCCAATATAACACAAATTTGGGTATAAAGCGCTCGGGTGGGGGGGGCTGCGCACTCGGCGGATCAAAGCAAGTTCAGTATAACGCTGTTCCACCTATAACGTGGTAAGATTTTTTGACTCCCGAGGACAGCGTTATATCGGGGTAGAGGTTTGTATAGGAAGTTACAAGGGGTAAACAGTGATTTTCAGAAGAAAGCAGGCAGCCAGAGAACAGGATTTTCATCAAAGGTAGCTTCAGATTTAGAATCAGTCTTTGCTTTGAATTCCATTGTTTTGCTTTGTCAGTAGGTTAGATGATACGATAGAGCAGGGGTTGGCAACCTTTCAGAAATGGTGTGCCGCGTCTTCATTTATTCACTCTAATTTAAGGTTTTGCATGCCAGTAATACATTTTAACTTTTTTAGAAGGTCTCTTTCTATGAGTCTATAATATATAACTAAACTATTGTTGTATGTAAAGTAAATAAGGTTTTAAAAATGTTTAAGAAGCTTAATTTAAAATGAAATTAAAATGCAGAGCCCCCCAGCCCAGTGATCAGGAACTGGGCAGTGTGAGTGCCACTGAAAATCAGCTCGCGTGCCACCTTTCACACACATGCCATAGGTTACCTACCCCTGCCATAGAGGAAAGACACAGATATTAAGGCCAGAAAGGACATCTAGGTGAGCTCCTACATAACACAGGCCATAGGATTTCCCTGTATTAATTCCAGCCTCAAGTCTCATAGCTGTGATTGAGCTAGAGCCTATCTTTCAGAAAAACATGCCATTTTGATTTAAAAATTTCCAGTAATGGAGAATCTACCACAACCCTTGGTAAGATGGTCTAGTGATTGATTACTCTCACAATTAAACATTTGCACCTTATTTCCAGTCTGAATTTATGTAGCTTCAGCTTCTAGCCATTGGCTGTAATTGTACATTGTCTGATAGATTAAAGTAACCAACCTTTCAATTGTTTTCTTTATTCAGTACCTTATTATCACACTTGTTATCACTCAGTGGGAAAACGTACCCCCCTTTATGATCACTGCTATTTCTGTCCTTTTCCCTCTTCCTTCACCAGCCTCCTTTCTCTCTCTCTCTCTCTTTCTTTTTTTTCCAAGCAGTCTTTCCTGTGCATTACCTTTTCTGTAGCAATGCACAATTTCGCACCCAGCAAGTCTCACTTTCCATCCCCTTCTGCATCCCATCTGCTGAAAATGGCCAACAGCAAAATAGTTAATGGTGACCCTTTTAAAGCATAATTAGACTTGGGAAGTAGCAAGTCAAAATTAATGGTAGGACGGAAGAGTTCACTGTTTCAGGCTGTCTGTACATTTAGTTTACACTAAATTTATATTCAGAAGATTATCTTTGCAACCTGGATGTCTTGAAACTTGAAATTAAAACTTAGGTTCTGCAGAACCTGGTTGTCCTGCAGGCCATTTACACACATCTACGGTGCTAGACCAGGCCTGTGGAGGATGGGGGGGGGGGGGGGGGGGGGGGGGGGGGGGGGAGAGGGGGGCGGTTTGACACCCTTGCCATAGAAATAAAGCAATCTAATCATTCCTGATTATTCTTAAAACTGTAAACTCACTTTTTGAAAGTCTTTGAAAACCAAACATATCTGCTTTGTTTCTGCTGAGCTACAGCCTGGGAAGCTGAGTAAGAAATGTGTTGGGTGGAAGCTGGAAGATATTTAGTCATAAATGTTAGTTTCAGTGGATAGGTCTAAAGAAAAGTGTGCTGTTTCTTAGGGCGGTCGTATTGCTTCTTAATCACCAGATATGTTCAGTTAGAAGTAGTATGTTCTGGGCTGAGGGAGCGGCTGATGAAAGAACTATTGACCACTTCTGAGAGCTGTAGTTCAATGAAGCTGGTCCTGATTTGTTTTCCAACTACTTCTACAGAATGAGTTTTATAAAATTGCATGTGTTTCTTTCAGTAAATTTACCAAAACAAGCTATACATGTTAAAACACTTCTATACCACAATAACTTCATGCACACTAGGGAGTTGCACTGATCTAACTAGATCAGTTTTTCTACCAGTTTGGTTAAATCATTGCAAAAACTGTGTGTAAATGGACCTGCATATATGGAAATTTGCTCCATTAGCTGAGGAATTTTGTATCTAGTTGAGAAATGGTATAGTTCCAAAGTACCAAAGAAATGAAGGATACTCCTATCTTCTTATTATTTATAATCATGTTTATTATGGCAGTGTGTGAGGACCAACCAAGAACGGACCCCATTGTGCTGGGCTCTGCACACACTAGACCACTCACTGTCTGTTCCCCAAAGAGGTTACAGTTGAAATAGACCAGATAGACTCAGGGAGGGAAAAGGGGGTAGAACACCTAAGCAGCATGGAGAATGTGATGGTAGCAAACTATGTTAATTCCACAAATTTTTTTGATGAGTTTAGTAAGAAGTGAATTAGGTAAATTGAAAGAAAAGTGAAGGAAGAGGGAACACTGAAAGGGCACCGAGGGGTCAGGATAGGGGAGAAGGGGGGCAGATCCCCTTAAGTTAAGGTGAAAAGACTGTAGAGGAACAGGTGGGTTGGTGCAAACAGTCAGCAAAGGTCAGAGAAAGTCTAATCAAAACTACAGAAATTTCTCTGAACCTCCCTGCTTTTGCAGCTGCTCTTACTGGCTGGCTTCTGTGGCTGGCTTCTCCCAACATTTTCCCCGCCTACACATACATCCCCCAAAGCCAGGGGGAGGAAAGTAGGGAAGGCACCACCTGGGTCCTAGTGCTCCCAGAGTTTTGTGTGTGTGTGGGCGGGGGGTGTCTCTTGCATAGCTCTGAATGGGTGGGTAGAGGGGTGATGGGAAAGGGGTGGCCTTGTCTGGGGCCTATTTTACCCCCTCCCCCTGCCCCAATGCAGCAGTCCCTGTTTTGACCACTGCTCATATCAGCTGGAGTCTGTGGCTGATTCCTTTGTCCTCCTCCCAGCTGCTTAAAAGAAGCTGCCCAATGTGCTGGGGAGAGTGGAGGAATTGGTTTATGTGACTCAGGCATTTTGCAATAGAGGATTGGTCAGGAGGAATGGATTTGAAGGTTGATTGCAGAATTGCCAACCCCCAGCTTTTCAAAACTCAAGAGTCAAGCTCCCAACAATCACAAAATCAACTTAAAAATCACAAGAATTAACCAAAAAAAATTTTTTTTGTGAGGTTCTTTAAATTTGCCCTCTGGCTTCAGTCTTTCTCCACAGCCATGAAGGATAGAAACTTTTATTTTTCTTAATGAAAGCTGAAAGTCTCTCAGAATCACTTGTCTCAAAGAGCAGGAGCTTCAAGAGGGACACCAAATATCATAAGACTCAATAAAATCACATGAGTTGGCAGCAGTGTATGTGTGATGCTGCATACTGAGGCCGCACATAGTGGATTTGGGCCAAACTTCTCTCTTTGTGAGGGATTGTCTTTGTTAACGTAAATAACAAAACACAAACCTTAACCTAAACTTTCTGCTGAGTTTTGCTGCTGCTAGGGTTTTCCCCTGCAGGACATTAGTCCCTGTCCCAGAGGTATACTCCAGACTCTCTTATGTCTTGGGATGGAGGTAATAGGACCCATCTAGCAGTGTGAGTCAACAAAAATAGCTCTGCATCTTTGTCCAGGGCTGTAGCACCTGATGGTAAGGTTGTCTCAGCAGGAAAGCCCTGCATTCCTGGCTTGTTGCATTATTACTGCAGAGAGTGATCCAGGGGCTGCTGTGACTTGCTTGGGCCCCCTTAGGAATCTGCTCCAAGGTAGTTCCTGGTAGTGGTGACTGATAAATTCTGGGATATATCAGCAGAGTGGAAGCCAGCTGGTGTGACTTTTTTCAGACCAGCCATTAACTTCGTACTTATTTTCCCAAATACTTCGTTTAAGTATTGGTCAGATAGCAAAGTGGATTTGGGTATCTGTAGATTCCATGGCCAAAAAGGAACATTATGATTTTCTAGTCTGACCTTCTGTACAACACTGACAACTCCCCCAAAATAATTTCTGTTGAACAAGAGTATATCTTAAAAAAAGCAACCCAATCTTTATTTTAAAAATTGTCAGTGACAGAGAACCCACTATGACCTTTGATAAATTGTTCCAGTGGTTAATTATCTTCACTGTTAAAAATTTTACCTTTATTTCCTGTCTGAATTTGTCTAGCTTCAACTTCCAGCTACTGGACTGTGTTTATACCTTTGTCTGCTAGATTGAAGAGCCCATTATCAAATATTTGTTCCTCACGTAGGTACTTACAGACTGAGCAAGTCATCCCTTATCCTTCTCTTTGTTAAGCTAGGTGTGTCTTGAGCTGTCCTAGGAGAATATCTCCGTTCTCCTATTCCCTAACAGTAACAGCCTAAAATGCAAATAAAAGGAAGTTTAGAAGTAATGGAAATACGAATTTGGCAGAACTGGAGGTGGGGTCACATCCTTGAGGTCAGATAGAAAGCTATTGAAGGGAATACATTTAATGAAGTAGGTCAAATTAAAATGTAATAAATTAATGGGCATTGGAGATTGGAAAAAAAACAGTGAGGGTACAATCTATTTGATTTTGCAAGGGCCAATATAGGATTGTTTCCTACATTACATATTTATAGTATCATTATTTATTTACTTATCTGTTTGTATTAAAGTAGAACCTATGATATGCTAAGAGTTTCATAGATTCCAAGGGCCAAAGGGACCATAGTGATCATCTAATTTGATCTCCTGTGTAGCACAGGGCATAGAACTTCCCTGAAATAATTCCTAGAGCAGATCTTTTAGAAAAACATCCAATTTTGATTTTAAAATGGTTAGTGATGGAGAATCTACCACCACCTTTGGTAAATTGTTCCAGTGCTTAATTGCACTCACTGTTAAATACGTTATGCCTTATTTACAGTTTGAATTTCTCTCTGTCACACAGTTTTTGGTGCCACAGCTGTCAGTCAGGAGTGTGGGGGGAAAAAAACCCACATCCCTTATGTGACACTTCTGTGCTGGCAAAAATCACAGTGTGGATGCATCTATGCCTACAGAGTTCCTCTGTTGGCACTGTGAATATCATTGGGGAGACAACATTACTATGTTAGCAGAAAAACTCCTGTTGGTATGTGCTGCATCTACACTAAGGGACTCTGCAGGTGTAGCAGGCTGGATGAGATGACCTTTTGCAGTCCGTTCCAGCTCTTCTTTTCTGTATTATTTAATAATGATCAAAGGATGCTCAGAGCTTTGCTCACGCTACAGCTATTGCTGGGGCTGCAAGTGAAGCAATGGGACGTAGTTGTGGAGGTGATGCCCACTACTTCCTCCCTGTAGTGACACTTCAGTTTAAAAATTGCAAGGTATTACTCTAGAGCAGGGGTGGGCAAACTACAGCCCACGGGCCACATCCGGCCCACGGGACCGTCCTGCCTGGCCGTGAGCTCCTGGCCCAGGAGGCTTGCCCCTGGCCCCTCCCCTGCTGTCCCCACTCCCCCGCTCGCTCTGCTGCCAGCACAATGCTCTGGGCGGCAGTCCTGTGAGCTCTTGGGGCAGTGCAGCTGCAGAGCCCGACCTGACCTGGTGCTCTGTGATGCGTGGTGGCAGTGGTGGCATGGTCCAACTCCAGCTGGGCAGCGTGACTGTAGCACCATCAGCCACTGGTGCTCCAGGCAGCGCAGTAAGGGGGCACAGAATGGGGGGAGGGGGTTGGATAGAGGACAGGGGAGTTCGGGGTGGTGGTCAGTGGGCAGGGAAGTGGATAGGTGTTGGGGAGGGGAATAGGGGTTGAATGGGGGCAGGGATCCTGGGGGGCAGTCAGGAAGGAGGGGGGGTTGGATGGGGTGGCAAGGGGCAGTCAGGGGACAGGGAGAAGGGGTGGTTGGATGGGGCAAGGGTCCTGGGGGGGCCGTCAGGGAACGGGGGAGTGGGATGGGGCAGGAGTTGGGGTGGGGACAGATAGGAGGTGCGGGCCGGCCCTCCACCCCCTCCTCTAACTGGCTCTCCATACAATTTCCGAAACCCAATGTGGCCCTCAGGCCAAAAAGTTTGCCCTCCTGTGCTCTAGAGTAAGGGTAGGCCATTGGTTAGGGGACTTGCATAGGACTTGGGAGTTCTGGGTTCAGTTCCCTGCTCTGCCACAGACTTCCTGTGTGACCTTGGGCAAGTTACGTAGCCTCTCTTTGCTTAAGTTCCCCTGATCTCCTGGGTGTTGTGAAGATAAATACGTTAAAGATTGTAAGGTCCACAGATACTACAGTGATGGGGGCCACATAAATACCATAGGGAAATGTTTTCAACTCATAATCTAATATAAGTTTCTTCTTAACACAGTTGCCCAGGAGAGTCAGTTTTGAGATTTGAGGCCACCCCCCATTAAAAGTGGTCCCTTCCCATATGAAAGAGTTCAGTTGATTGTGCCTGTGTAGTGCTCATTAATGATGAGTTCGTGAACTTGTCTCTGTGGTGCTCCCTCTACTTATTTAGCCCTGGTTGCCTGTTTTTCCTCACACAATCTGGCCACTGTTAGCGTGAGAGTTTTCTTCTCTGTGACCTGGCACTTGGAACATCCTCCCTATATCTGTTTTCTGAGCCCTCCATCTCTTTGGGCATTTATTGCTCCACGAAAGGCTGTTTACCTCAAGGCAGGTCCTTTACCACAGGGTATGGAAATAGGAAAGCAGTTCAGACTCAGTCTTACTGAAAGATCCTTGGGGAGATCTGGATTCAGTTTAATTCTTTTAAAAAAAAAAAAATTCATTTTGACAAGAATACTTAATCTCAGCACTGTTTACTAGTTCCTGGAAGTGGTGTATCGACTAGTATAAATATTTTCAAGAATGAACAGAGTATTAATCATTGTTCTTGTGACATTTATTTGATCCTGCTTTATTACTGATTGGATTTTTGGCAATAACTTTTTCTCCCAAAGCTGCCTTGTCTTCTGGAAAACTGGCCATTGCTAGTGTGAAGTGGATGAGGGGTTGCTTTATTAATGGGGTTTGCTTTATTTTCTCTTGTTTGTATGCTGGTCCTGTGTCTGTGCTTTGTGGGCAAAGTGGTCTGTGTGTTGTAAAAGTCTCAGCCTTTTGACTTCACTGGTTTTGATTGCAGGCGGCAGGGAGTGACGGTATCCGGTTGACAATGGAGAGTGCTCTGACAGCCCGTGACCGTGTGGGGGTTCAGGATTTTGTCCTGCTAGAGAACTTCACTAGTGAAGCAGCCTTTATTGAAAACCTACGTAAACGATTCAAGGAGAATCTGATCTACGTGAGTAGCAAAGAGCAGCCAGAGTGCTGATCTTTGACTAGAATTTGGATATTTGCTCTGAAAACTGGACATAGTTATTTTTGTTCTGCAGGTGTGGGATCTGGATGTGGTGGTGTCCACCAGCTCCCCTTTTATAGCCCATGATCCTGTTTCTCAGACTCGTGTACTGACATGTTGGCATAGATAGGGCTGGATTTTCAGGTTGCTGAGCATCTGCAGCTCCAGTTAACTTCAGCTAAAATTCTGAGTGCCCAGTACCACTGAAAATCCAGCACATACTGTATTCTTCTGACTTCATAAAGCTATTCTGTGGTCTTAACAAACCCAGGCTTACTCTGATCCCAAATATTCAAATGAGTGGTCAAAAATAACCCAGAACTGAAGTTGCATTGCTGGGATGTCCAAAAGCACTGAAGCAGTCACTAAAGGATGTAAGTGCAGCATTTTCAGTAAAAGGGTCACATCCAATACAATTTCTATATTCCCACATTTGCTAGCTGTGAGGTTGTTTCTTCAGACTCCCAAGTCACTCTCTTCAAAGTGGTTAGCAGCGTGCCAAATGCAGGCTGGCCCTGTAACAATATCTGGGATTCCAGAGTAATTCTGAAGGCTCTTGTAGAAACAGATGCTAACTTTCGTGTAATGCTTTTCCTTTCGGCTCTTTTCAGACCTACATTGGCTCAGTTCTGGTGTCAGTAAATCCATACAAGGATCTGGAAATCTACAGCAGACAACACATGGAGCGATACCGTGGCGTCAGTTTCTATGAAGTGTCTCCTCACCTGTGAGTGGCCTGTGGGTAAACAATACAGTTTGTGCTATTCCCACCTGGCTTGTTTAATACTGGTATACAGAAAGCAAGACTTATTTTCCCTTCCATCTTCCAAACAGAGTACTGGAGTGGGGGCAAAAGAGTCCTTTAGAAAGGGTGGGGTCTGGCTGTTTTATTCCTGCTTCTCTTTCCAAAGAGAGTGAGTTGCCTTTGACAGTGTTATTTGGAAAGGGAGTTAGTTCCTTTGTGGACAAATGATTTGAGACTCAGAGGAATCTGAGCTGCTGATCAAGCCTAGGCAGGATCACAGACCTCATTGTTCCAGGGTTATTCAGTATCTAGATGATCTGGTTCTAAGTTTCCCTTGGTGCTAAGCAGCTTATTCAGCTTATGACTAAACTGGGGGAAAGCGTGTGTGTGTGTGTGATGGGTTTTTTCCTACCTCCTCTGTCACTGCTTGACCAACATTAATCTGGTATTTCCCTGGTTGCTAAGATACCATGAGCCCGTTGGAACAAGAAATGTATTTATCTACATGGCCTGGTGATCGTTCCCAATTTCCTATTTAAAATAAAAGATTTTTGAAGCTTGAAAGTTATTTTTGAACGTAACTGAATTTTTCTGTCAGACCAAAAGAGAGAGAGAGGACACAGCTGAGTGAGCCTAGCTAACCAAAGTACTCGCTGAGCTGGGGCCCAATCCTGAGATACCTCTTGAAGACTCTCTTTCTTCCGCAGACCTTTGAAGAGACAGGGAGAACTATTTGGGCTGTTTCCTGTTGTTGGCTGGTGACTCAACAGTGCAAGTGAGATGGGAGTATGTTACAAGCATGATGAGGTGGTGCTACAAACACGGTTGCTTGGGAAGATCCAGAATCATGTCTATACATATGTTAATTAGAAAGTAACATTTCTGGGACAGAGGCTGTTTATTTGTTTGCAGTGTACAACATTGAGGGTTCTGTCAGCACTAAACAAATCCTTTAAATATTGGAGCATTACCCTGTTCTGCTTCTATTCAGTTATACATTGTACAAGGGAAGATGTGCTCTGGAAAGTATTACTCTTTCAAACAGTCCAAGAATAAAAAAAAGTTCTCGCCTTCATTGCAACCAGTTCATGAGAAATTGTAACTGTGCAGCTCAGTAAATCCTAAGTGCGGGGACTGCCAACACTATTCTGATATAGGAGACAGTATTTCCAAACCAACCCCTTTAGGGGTATTTTTATTGCACAGAAAATAATTTTGAATATTTTTAAATGTTGTGGGAAACAGACTCATTTTGAGCATTGGACTGTGTGCTGTTTCATCGGTTACGGTTAGCAATTCAGACGATTTTTCTGAGGCTTTTTTTTAAAATGAGCTCTATAAAATGAAAACAATTCTACCTTGCTATCCAAATATCAAAATACTTTAAAGCTAGTGGGAACACTTGAGAGTCAAATTATCTGTGGAGTCTGTAGTACCTAGTCATTGAAAAGAAAAAAAGGTTTATCTCAATGAACTTGAAATGCTGCATGTCTGTGTGACAATCAGGGTCCAGGCCCAAAGAGAGAGTGGAGGGTCTGATCTCCCAAGAGTAAACAATTTAATCAGCTGGTTGTATACAATGTTGTTGTGCATAAAATTTTTGGATAAGGTCTTCTATGAAAGCTTGTAATGTTCTGAACTTAATAATCATTAGGAGATAGGTATACATGCTGTGTTTATGAATTTATGTATATAGAGAACTGAGTTTGTAAAGCTTTACCTCTACCTCACAGTAGGGCAGTGGTCAGCCGAGCAGAGAGGGACGCCTCCCCAACCAGACAAGACTAGTTCCAAGCACCTACCATTGTACTACCCAGGAAAAGACAAATTATGGGCTATCAGAGTTAATGGGAAAACACTTGAGACATCCTGGCTAGAATTTCCCCATCCAAAGTAAGAGTGAGGGTATGGCTGCACTGGCACTTTACAGCGCTGCAACTTTCGTGCTCAGGGGTGTGAAAAAACACCTCCCTGAGCGCTGCAAGATACAGCGCTGTAAAGTCTCAGTGTAATCAGGGAGGCAGCGCTGGGAGCGTGGCTCCCAGCGCTGCACCCCACACCCGTAGAGGATGTGGTTTACGTGCACCGCTGGGAGAGCTCTCTCCCAGCGCTGCCGTTCCGACCGCACTCACACTTCAAAGCGCTGCCATGGCAGCGCTTTGAAATTTCAAGTGTAGCCATACCCTGAGGCACCATGCAAAAGGCAGGAGGTGGGGCGGTGGGGGGGAGAGGAGACTGAAGTTGTGATACCTATTATAGTGTTCATGGATTCACAGAGACTGTGAATAAAGATGTGGTCAGCAGTCATCTCTAAATAAATGAGATGCATCACAAAATATAAGGTATGCAGTACTCTTGGCCTTTCCCTTGTACTTAAAGGGGTTATAAATCCCATACATAAGAATATGCAGTCCAGAGGCAAACTCTAAAACTAAAATACAATTTACATTTATTCAACTGTTTTGATTTGGGAAATGCCCCAGAAGTGGAATTTGGATAGAGAAGGGAGAGGAATTTGATAAACTATAATAAATTATATTTTAACAAAGCAAAACCTTAAGTAGCAAAAAAAGAAATTGTTGTTTGCTAATGCTCCTTTCTTTGCAAGGAATGTGTTTGAAATTCTGTGATCCATCTTGATTTAAACAAGACTTGAAGGTACACCAGAAAACTGGTGTGAGCAGTAATTATAGAAGCTTTGGATCAGAGTTTCTCAATCCATATAAACGCTATTTTCAAAGAACCATCTTTTCTAGGATTTTGCATTGTTAGAATATTGGGCTGGAATTGGCATATCTTCTGGTTGTGATTGTGACAGTATGGATACTCTAAAAGCCTAACTGAGGATTCTCTGCCTTTCATGTTTGTGAAAGCAGACTTAATTTCCAATTATCATTGTTCCTTAGTTATGCTATTGCAGACAACTCATACCGTTCCCTTCGGATTGAGAGGAAGGATCAGTGTATCCTGATATCTGGGGAGAGTGGAGCTGGAAAAACTGAAGCCACCAAGAAAATCCTACAGTACTATGCAGTGACATGTCCAGCCAGTGACCAAGTTGAAACAGTGAAAGATCGCCTCCTACAGTCCAATCCAGTCTTAGAGGTAATTTGAAGTCCAGGTGATGAAACTTGGCATTGTGTAGGCAGCTCAGTCCCCTGATTTACCACAGATATGTATTTGGTGCTGCATTTTTCTGGTGTTATAGTGACCTCTAGTGTCAAGTTCTGTACAATCCTCACAGTTCCCTCTACTGTTTCCACCATCTGTTCAAAACAACGTTCTGGGTGTGGGCCTGTGGGAGGGAGAAGTTTGGCAGGTTTGGGCAAGGCTAGGAGGTCTGTGACCATTGTGTGCAGGCTAATGAGTTCCTATGAAGTCATACTGGTGATGAGGGAAGAAGCTTTAACAAGACACCTTCGGGTGGCACATTTTCCTAATGGAGTAGGATTAGGATAAATCTATGCAAGGAGGAGAGGAGTGGTTTAACAGCCCCATGCAAGGTGGTAATCTTACATTTGCAGTATGCGTACAGCTCAAACAATCAGAACTCAGGTAGCTGCTTACTTTCCTCTTAGAATATATCTACCCTAGAGAGCTTACAGTGGGGTAGCTATGCCACTGTAAGATCTCTCATGTAGCTGCTCTGTGCTGATGGGAGAGAGCATCCTGTTAACATAATTAAACCACCCCCAAAGAGCAGCAATAGCCATGTTGGCTGGAGAAGCTCTCTCGCCGACATAGCGCTGTGCACACTACCACTTATGCTGGCAAAACATATGTCACTCGGGTATTCAGACCTGTGTTTGTAAGCCAGTAAGTTAAGCCACTGGCAGGTTTGTGAAAAATATTTTAAAATGCTCTATTTTGTGGTTTCCTTGTTTTTGAAGCTTGTTTACTTTTTTATCTGGTATCTTTTTTTAATTTAGGCATTTGGAAATGCAAAAACCCTTCGGAATGATAACTCCAGCCGATTTGGAAAGTACATGGATGTGCAGTTTGATTACAAGGTGAACATCTGTTTTATATACCTCATTGTAGCCTTGCTCAGATGCCCAAGCACATAGATAGATATTGAGATCTGCATCAACAGTTCAGGTATAGTAAAAACCCTAGCCTTTTGTGAATGGAGTCTACTGTTTCAGAAAAGTTTGGGTACAAAATGTTTTCTAGAGTTGTTCAGATTTATAATTGTGTCTCTCTCTCTCTAGATACACATACTTCATTGTGAAGCAGCTAGAATTGCTACAGGCACAGTATGCCTGACACAAACATAAAAGTTAAGAAAGTGAAAAGTCAACCCAAAAGTTACAGAGACTCTGTTCTTCCACCCACAAGCACTCACCTTACCACTACCACAACTATTGTGCACCACAGACGATGCACCACGACCATAACACTGCCCTGTTTTCATCCTGGTTCACAAACACTTTTACCAGCTAATTTTTCCCAACCCTAGTGATTGTGGATGTGTAGTGCAGTAGTTGGTTGTGCTGAGAAGAGGGTAGTTTAATAAAAGGTTGTGTACACAATGGTTATTAAAGGAGGTGATGAAAGGCTTGTATTCCAAGGGGGGGAGAGTTGGGGTTGCAGTGTATGGTTGTAGTGGCAGTGGTAAGGTAAGTGCTTGTGAGTAGAGTAGTAGAGGGTATTTACTGTTAGGGTTTTGAACGTCTCCTTCCCTTGCCTTTGTGGGTTTGTTTCAAGTATGTGGTGTGTGCAGCAACCCTCATAGCTTCCAGCAAATTTTTGCGTATGTATTAATACCATGGAGTTTTTTAAAGTTTAATTGGGGGTGTGTATTATTGGCAGAGAGGAGAGAGAGGAAGACCTGCGGAGGTAGAAGTGTGTTTGCAGTGTTGTTGTAGTTGTGATGATCCTGAGATACTAGAGAGACAAGATAAAAGTGTGGCAGAAGAATATTTTATCCACCAGCAGCTGTGCATGAACCATTCTCTGTTGTAGGGTAAACTCTGACAGAAAAGTATAGCTTGTTATGTGGAAGGTTTGATGTGCTATCTATCGGTTTTGTGTGTGTCCCATCAACAACGAATCATACTTGTGGGCATAGCTCACAAACTTTCAGTTATAATGCAATAAGAGCTAAAGATGACCCTAAACGAAACATTTTAGAAAACTCTCCCATTGCATCCTTTCTCTTCAGGGCCACCTCTCTACCAAGCTATGAATAGCTAATCAGTGTTTTGTAGGAAATATGTCCATAGTGAAAAGTAGGACAGCCCAGGCAAGATTTCAGCCAGGGCCCAGATTCAAAGTTTTCCTACTACAAATATATATTAAGAGAAACCAAAACAAAACTACATAGACAGTTTAAATGGCATAAAAATTAATCCAGTGAAAAATCTTACCACAGAGAACCACCTACTTTTAGAGAAAAATAAGGTCTCTGCTCCATTTTAGTCCATGTTAGAACATGGCATTAATTAAATCACCTCCATTTTTATATATACAGATATATATATATATATATATATATATATATTATATATATATATATATATAAAAAAAGATAGAGGATGCTGGGGTCCTGTGGGAGGGGCGAGGGAGTGGGGGGAGCATGTGATCCTGAAATTAAAGACTGAATATGCACAAAGAGACAGAATTAAGACTGTAGAGACAGCCTTAGTTTTCTGTGTAGAGTTAGTGTATATAGCTTCATCTTGTGTATTTTGTTTGTTCCCTTTCTAAACTAAATACCACAATGCCATGAGAATTAACATAGTGTAAAACCTAGATAGACAGAAATCATCCTAAGCTTTTAAATATCTCTGAACCATGGACTCCATCCTTGTCTCTAATATAGCAGAAATGGAAAAGGTCCAGAGAAAAGCAACAAAATTATTAGAGGCAAGGATGGAATCCATGTCAAGAGACATGTATAATTTTTTTATGGTGGGGTGACCAGAAGTGAACACAACATTCAAGGTGTGCTGTAATATCGATCTGTGTAATGGTTTTATATTTTGAGTTTTTTTTCTTTAATACTTTGTGTTTGATGTACTCTGTGGAAATCCAAGAGCTCAAACTCACACTCAGTATTTGTTAGTTTATGAGAGATTTTATGCTATTACATGACAAAGACTACTTCTACTTTTTGTGACCCATTATTCCAAACTCTTTGTCTTTGATATTCTGCCATCTAAGAAGTAGGATGTTTCAGCTTATCTTCTTTGGTTTAGGGGGCACCTGTGGGGGGTCACATCCTGAACTACCTACTGGAGAAATCTCGTGTTGTCCATCAGAATCATGGAGAGAGGAACTTTCACATCTTCTACCAGATGCTAGAGGGAGGGGAAGATGACCTACTGAGGCGTCTGGGCCTTGAGAAGAACCCACAACAGTACCATTATCTAGTGAAGGTGTGAACAGAGTCCTGCAGTTTGCTAATTTCTTGGTTTGCATGTTCAGTAAAGGGAAAAGCTTTCCTTACCTGATAGACTTCGTTGATGTTGAAGGAGAGATCAGAGTGTTGATCTGTAAGGAGAGAGAAACTTTCTGGGTGAAAGTAATGATCCTCATTATTAAACTATCTATCCTGTATTATAGGATAGATGTAATTCTTAGTTTATTATAGGGGTAAGCAACCTGTGGCATGCGTGGCAAAGGCAGCATGTGAGCTGATTTTCAGCAGCACTCACACTGCCCGGGTTCTAGACACCAGTCCAGGGGGCTCTGCATTTTAATTTCATTTTAAATGAAGCTTCTTAAACATTTTAAAAACCTTATTAACTTTACATACAACAATAGTTTAGTTATATATTATAGACTTATAGAAAGAGACCTTCTAAAAACGTTAATGTATTACTGACACACGGAACCTTAAATTAGAGTGAATAACTAAAGACTCGGCACATCACTTCTGAAAGGTTGCCGACCCCTGGTTTATTACTTTTCAGTATCTTTCCCTTACTTCACAAGAGTTATAAAGATATTGGTGAGATGGCCCCTTCTGTAACAATCAACACATGATAGAACTGTGCGGGCTGTATGTACAATGCGTCAGGCTGTAAGATTTACTGTATCTCAAAATCTGTGTTTTTAGGGTCAGTGTGCAAGGGTCAGTTCCATCAATGATAAAAACGACTGGAAGGTTGTGCGAAGGGCCCTGTCAGTCATTAACTTCAACGACAATGAGGTAGAGGTAAGAAATGCCTTGAAGTGCATCTGAGTCTTCCCACCTTAGAGGACTGTCCTACTTCAGTTAGTTCTTTCTGCCAGGAGGCAGCCTTTGAATGAGTGTCCTGCACAAAGCTAAATGTAAAAATATCTCCTACTGATGGACATGTAAAGAAACTGCCCTCCCCCCTCCATCGCAACTAAGCTTTAATCCATATTGATTCCCATCTTCTTGACCATTATTTCTTCTTTCTCTTTTGTACTAGGATTTGCTGAGCATTGTAGCTAGTGTGTTGCATCTGGGGAATGTGCAGTTTGCTGCCAACGAACAGGGCAATGCTCAGGTGACCACAGAGAACCAGATTAAATATCTGGCCAGGGTGAGTATAATCCCTTGGGGACATTCCCATATACTAATGTACTTGGTTCTGTTGCTTTTGTATTATTCCAGGGCAAGATTTAGTAGTTATTAGATCTTGACACTATTAAAGGGACGCAGTCAATTGAAAGTCACTTTTCTGTATGAAATAATTAAGGTCAGAGGTTTAAAATTTTACCCAATTCCTATTAGCCTGTGTGAAAAATACCTTCCATGCGCTTTCTCCAAGCTTATGCCTCTCTGCCGTTATAGAAATAACATAATTATGTAAGGTTTGTGTATAATCCTTAATAGTCATGTATTTTGTTAGTAAATGCAAAAGAAATATTCTCTGAATATATTATTCATCATATTTTATCTTGTTTGTTGATTAACATATTTACTGAGTAGTATTTGACCTATTGTGAGCTGCTGCAATACAGCAAAATAGTTCTTGCTGAATAGTTTCATGACTCTTTTCCCATTCATTACATGAACATTCCTCAAGTACCATTTGACCAGCCCTACTTGCACTATATTTCTTGCTTATGTTAGATATTTCCTCCTATCCCCTCCCCTGCCCTATTGTGCTCTTTACCTCCTCCCTTTATTTTCTGACTCTTCTCCCCTTTATAATGGCTAGTCTACAGTACAGAGCTGTTGCTGGTATAGTTATCCTGGTAATGCCTTTTAGAGGAGGCTCAGTATATACCAGCAAAAGGATTTGTTTTGCTGGTATAGCTCTCTGAGTGACATAAGCTATATAAATAAGGAGGACTCTTTTTTTTTTTCCAGTATAAACTGTGTCTGTGTGCGGGGAGTTGCCAGTATAGCTGTGCTGGCAAAACTTTGTAGTATAAACCTGGCCTAAATATCTTGCTTTTCTTTCCTAGCTTATTCACTGTTTTTCTGCTGCCCACCCCATGCCTATCTATGCATCCATATGCAGGACCTTGGAATTTTACCTGAGTCCTGATACCCATAAACAGATATGCTACTGTCTTGGAGCATTGCTCAGTTGAGAACCTAATATACACTCTCAAGTTCTGGGGTTCCTGACAGTATCCTGTTCCTAGATCCCACTCAGGGGCTTCATTTTTCATGTCAACCTTAGGCTATAGTAGGTTTCTCATTAAATTTGGAGCCTACCTTCTCTCCAGAAACCCTCTTTTTGGCTGCTGGGGGAGAGAGAAGCATTCTCTCTTTCTCTTCCCCCTTTCAGCCCCAGAGACACCTGTTTGCAGTGTGGGTGGGTGTTTGAGCTACTTAACCCTGCTCCCAACCTCCTAGCTGCTGTGGTAAGGCTTTCTCCCCCTATTGTAACACCCCCTCAGCTTTCTCTTACTCTACCCTTCCCCCCACTAAATAGATGGCTTGCCTGCTCCTGCTGTTGTAGTGTCCTGATGGTCTGATTAGGATTGTTGTGTCTGTGCTGGGTGCGATACAAATGTCCTCCTTCCCCAAAGAGCTTACAATTTAAGATAACTGACATGTGGAGAGTGGGGGGAAAAACAGGATACAGTCAATGACAAACAATATTTATATGTATTTGCATTAAAACATTTATAAGTTGTCAACGTTCCCCATTTTCTTCTTGGTCCGTATTGATTAGATTATTTCTTGTAGGCATCGCAGCAGAGAGGGATTTGGAGGAGAGGATAGTGGCCTTACTGATCAGGTTAGAGAGTATGATCCATGTGTTAGGGATGGCCAGGAAGAGGGCACAGAGGTGTTTGTGTGAAAACCTGACAAACAGGCAGATAAGGCTGATATCATTGCTAGAGCAAAGGAGGCAGAAAGACTAAGGGGTGATGCAGTAACAGATGAGAGGAGAAGAGGGAGGAGCAAGTTGTGAAAGCTATTGATGGTGAAAATGGGAAACCAGTGAAAAGATTCAGAGTGTGGGAGTGATGTGGCCATAGCAATAGGTGAGGGAGATGATCTCACAGCTAGAGAGGAGGTGGTTATTGTGAAATAATGAAGTCTGGGTGAGTGTTTTGACTATCTGGACTGAGAGAAAAGGATGGTGACATTAGTTCTTCTTCGAGTGCTTGTTCACGTCGATTCCATTCCAGGTGCGCGCACCATATGCACAAATTGTCGGAGACTTCTGCCTTAGCGGTACCCATAGAGTCAGTTGTGGTGCCCTCTGGAGTGCCACGCTCAGGCGTTGGTATATCAGGTGCTGCCTGCCCTATGCCCTCTCAGTTCCTTCTTACCGCCCGTAGTGGTCAGTTGGATCATTCTTTCACTTGCTTCTCAAGTGGTCAGCAGTTTTTCTTCTCTTTAAACCTCCTATTCCAACTGTAAATAGTTCCATTTGTTGTTAGTAAGTACCTGGTAAGTGTCAGTCAGTTGAGCGGGGATGGAAGGGGCACAGGACTTTGCCCCAGGTGCGGCATGCCCCGTCTCCAGGATTTAAGCCCTGTTCTGACTGCAACAGGCCTACGCCTGTTAGCGACCTGCACAGTAGCTGTTTATAAAGTGCCTAGGGGAATCCCACATAAAAGAAAGGTGTCGCAGCTGTAAGAACTTTCGTCCCAGGACACAAAGAGCGCAACATTCTATTAAGGGCTCTTCTGATGGAGACCGCCCTTCGTCCAGACTGTGAGCCAGCACAGCCCAACGCAGCACCCGGCACTTTGGCTTTGGAGTGTAGTGCACCTCCAAGCACCAGGCTACTCCCGGTACCGGCCCCCATCGCCAGTGCCGAAGAAGAAGGTTAAGAAGATGGCACTGAGCAAACCTAATCAGGGGCTGTTGGGCAAAGGACCCAGCTTGGGCCGCCTGCCAAATCTGGACTCGCGAGGAGGCTCTGCCCCAGGAAATTCCTCCCCCAAAAGGGACCCACTACCAACTCTGGA
The DNA here is from genome assembly GCF_003597395.2 of Chelonoidis abingdonii. NCBI lineage: Eukaryota > Metazoa > Chordata > Testudines > Testudinidae > Chelonoidis > Chelonoidis abingdonii. Next base: position 24,786,772 of record NC_133788.1, read on the forward strand.
GAGGGGTAGGGGACCCAGACTGACAGTGCAGTCAACACCCGCTCAGCTTCTGGCACCAGAAGAGCATAGAGTGCTCCTGCTGCAACTGGCCCTGCATGTGGCGTTGGATCTGACTAAGTCTCCCCACAAGTGCAAGCCTGCTGGAAAGGCCTTGCACTAGTCAAGTGAGTGCTGCCAGTCTCCGGAACCAAGGGAGAGCCCTATGTTGCCACATTCTTGGTCTCCCCATCAACCCAGGTCTCCGGCTTGCCGATACAAGTCATCTGCCCTGCACTTCTGGTCTCCGCCTTCATGCTGGAGTTCACCCAGGGACAGACTATCATCCTACAGTCTGCACCGGTCATCATCGCGCCATCAGTCGTAGTCACCAAGACTCTGGGGATGCTTCACAGCATGGTGCCGCTCTCCCTACTCCGCACCGGTCCTCCGCAGAGACAGTTAGACCCCATACCCAGGCTTCAACAACCTGCTCACCAGAGACAGAGGACTTCTCCGGCTCAGAGAAGCAGTTTAGCCCCTCGCCTAGATAGTATTGCAATTGGGCTCGGGAGGGTGCATCAGCTGCGACAATGCCAACTTGGCAGCAAGGCCAGTGGCTGACGCAATGGCCTTATTGGAACGTCTTGGGGTACCAATTATGCCAATGCAGGTGGAACGAGGCTGTTTGGAAGGGTGTCCACAGTGGGCGATGCTCCCTGGCCAGCTGGAGGAAGCTGCTAGAAGCTCCTTGATCGCTGCATCGGACAAGCCCAGATCGGCACCAACAACACTGGGATCGGTGCAGGATGCACTGGGGGGTGCTGCGGGCGAAGAACCAGTGCCTACCCCAAGACCTCTCTCCCTGGTGGGTGATAACATCCCGGGACCTCCCTTGGTAGTCCTCTTCCTCCCCAGACAAGGCAGTGGCAGGACTCTCCTGGGCTAGTCTACCTGATGACTTCAGGGAGCATCAGTGCTGCTCCTCAGGGTGGCTGAGAACTTGGGCCTTAAGGAGGAGGAAATGGTGAAGCAAGAGGACACATTGTTTAACGTGCTTTCCACATTCACCCCTGCACGCGTGACATTCCCGGTGTACGAGGGGGTCCCGAACATTGCCAAGACCCTCTGGCAAACCCCATCCTCCATTCCACCCAGTTCCAAGAGGACAGAAAAAAAATATTTTGTCTCACAAAGGGGTTTGAATATCTGTACGCTCACCTGTCCTGGGGTCATTGGTCATGTCGGCAGCCAATGAAAAGGATAAGCAGGGGACGGTCAGCTCTACTCTCAAGAATAAAGAGGCAAAGAAACTGGACTTGTTTGGTCGCAAAATTTATTCCATGGCCAGCCTCTAGTTTCAGGTGGCAAACCACCAGGCCCTCTTGGGGTGTTACAGTTTTAACTTGTGGGACTCCCTCCTCAAAATTCAAGGACTCCATGTCCCAGGAGGCAGCCTAAGAATTTGGGTCTCTGGTGGAGGGAATGTCTTGTATCAGAGGGGCAGCCGTGTTAGCCTGGATCTGTAAAAGCAGCAGAGAATCCTGTGGCACCTTATAGACTAACAGACGTTTTGGAGCGTGAGCTTTCGTGGGTGAACACCCACTTCGTCAGACGCAGGTGGAGGGAAGACACTGTGGCAGGCCGGTGCTCCCTCTAGATGGCCTGGGATGCAACCAACTCAGCTGCTTGGGTCATGGCCTTGGTGATGGTCATGAGGCGCAGCTCCTTGCTCCAGACTGCTGGCCTGTCCCAGGAGATGCAGGCCTCAATTCAGGACCACCCATTTGACGGTGTCGGATTTGTCTCTGACCAGATGGACGTGAGGTTGCGTGGCCTGGAGGACACTCAGGCTACCCTCCGCTCACTGGGGATGCATACGCCTCAGGCTTCCAGGCCACCGTTCCAGCCTCCTCTGCTGCCAGGGCAGTGGCTGTTTTGGCAGGGGCCTGCAGGAAGGAAAGATACAGGGTTTACCTGCCATTGACTTTCTTCCTCCTGCTCTCCTGTCAACCTGGCCCAGTGAAACACCGTGGGGGCCAAAAGCACTTGTTTTGAGGGTGTGTTCGGGAGCAACACACCAGTCAGCGCATTGGATCTGCCCTTCCCTTTTCGTAAACTGCCTCTGCCCCTTCCATTTGGCTTGGTCGAAGGTCACCTTGGACCACTGGGTGTTGGACATAGTGTTATCAGGCTACACCCTAAAGTTTACAGGCGCCCTTCCCTCCCACCCCCCCTCTTCCCTATCCCTCTTCAGGGAATCTTCTCACGATCAACTCCTTGTTCAGGAGGCAGGGCCGGCGCTACCATTTAGGCAGCCTAGGCAATCGCCTAGGGTGCCAGAATTTTTGGTGGGCAGCATTTTGGCGGAGGGGGCAGCCGGCGGCTCCGGTGGAGCTGCCGCAGTTGTGCCTGCGGAGGGTCTGCTGCTCCGCGGCTCCGGTGGAGCTGCCGCAGTCGTGCCTGCGGACGCTCGGCTGCTCGCGCAGCTCCGGTGGACCGCCCGCAGGCAGGATTGCGGCAACTCCACTGGAGCCGCGGACCACCGGACCCTCCACAGGCACTACTGTGGCAGCTCCACCAGAGCCGCGGCACCAGCGCACGGGGCGGCAAAATTGCCGTCCATCTAGGGCATTCAAACCTCTAGCGCTGGTCCTGTCAGGAGGTAAACAACCTACCTGGGGGCAGTGGATGAGGTCCCTCAGTAAATGAAGGGGAAAGGGGTTCCAAAGACAAAAGGGAGCCTATGTCCCATTCTGGACCTGCTGCGGGTCAACATATTCCTCCAAAAGTTGAAGTTTCACGTGGTGTCTGTGGCCTCCATGATACCCTCCCTAGATCTGGGCGACTGGTATGCCACTCTCAATTTGAAAGATGATTATTTCCATGTCTCGATCTTCCTGGGACACAGATGGTTCCTACGCTTTAGGCCAGTGCCATTTCCCATTTACGGCGCTCCTCTTTGGCCTCTCCTCGGCCCCACAGGTCTTTACAAAGTGCATGGCCCCATTAGCCACTTACCTGAGATGCCGGGGGGTTCAGGTATACCCTTATCTCCATGACTGGGTCATCATGGGCAGATCACAGGATCAAGTGCAGAGCAGGCTTGATCTGGTGTGAGCCGCATACCGTGACCTGGGCCTGTTAGCCAACACACAAAAGTCAACCCGTGTAGTGGATAGAGTTCATTCAGGCAGTTCTGCACCCCGCAAGGGCATTCCTCCCGGAGTCCCGCTTCCAAGCCATGTCGGCTGTAATATCCCGTGTAAGGGATCATCCCTTACTACCGCTCATACCTGTCTATGGCTGTTAGGTCATATGGCAGCCTGCACCTACGTGGTTTGATGTGCCCAGCTCCATCTCTGGCTGTTGCAGGCGTGGTTGGCATCAGAGTACATCCCCCAACAGACACAACCTAGACTTGGTAGTCAAAGTGCTGAACCACATTGGGGCATCTTTGGCATGGTGGCTGGACCCTGTGTTGATCTTGTAGGGAGTTTCCTTTATGGGCTCGTCCGCATTGCTGGCTCTGGTGACCGATGCTTTGGACCTCAGATGGGGAGCCCACTGGGAGAATCTCAGTACTGAAGGCTGCTGGTCAGGGGTTGATTTCTCCCTTCACATAAAAGCCAAGGAGCTCAGGGCAGTTCACCTGGCCTGCCAAGGTTTTCGGTCCCAGTTGCAGGGCAAGATTGTTCAAGGAACTGAGAGGGCGTAGGGCTGATGACAGCTGATATACCAATGTATGAGCATGGCACTCTAGAGGGCGCCAGAGCTGACCATATGGATACTGCTAAGGCAGAAGTCTCTTGACTGTGCACGTGGGTACATACACACCTAGAATGGAATGGATATGAGCAACACATATCTCAAAGAACAGTTACAAAACATGGGTAACAGATATTTTTCTGTGCACTCTGCTGGAATGGTCCAGGTAAACCAGTAATGTCCAGTCACCCTATCTTACTGTTGAGTGCATGTGCCACGAATGAGAAGTGAATCACTGTGAATCTCAGCAGTGGACAGGACGTGTTAATCAGTGAAGAGCAGGACTTGATTAGCTATGGGGTCTAAAGTTTCTAATGTCTCTCTCAAACAGATGTGAAATTAATAATACTTTCTCTAACTGAGTTTTTCTTTTGGTGGTTTGCAGCTTCTGGGGGTTGAGGGCTCTGTGCTCCGGGAAGCACTGATCCACAAGACGATCATAGCAAAAGGGGAAGAGGTGAGAACATGAGCTGGCAAACTGGGAGACATCCAGAATTGAAGCCAACTAATATGGTCTGCTTTGTAATCAGGTTAAACAGTTCTCCTTCTGGTTACAGATTTCTCACAGGTCTGAGAGGAAACTGTCTCTGTATTTCTTGGTCTCATGTAACCTACTTGTGACTAACTAGTAATCAGTACCTCTGGGAGATTGTGATGTGTGCACAGCTAGTTATTAGTATTGTGTTATGAAGATTGCATCGCTCAGTGGACTGATTATTTGAATTTGTTTCTTCTCCTTCCACATACAGTTGGTCAGTCCTCTGAATCTGGAGCAGGCAGCCTATGCACGGGATGCTCTAGCCAAGGCAGTATATGGGCGCACCTTTTCCTGGCTAGTGAATAAGATTAACAAGTCTCTTGCCTACAAGGTAAATTTCTCTCTCACTGGCACTCCCATGATCATACTATACAAGTGTGCTACTGAGCAGGTGGGAAGAGCGAGTTCAAACTGCTGAACTAGGAAGCAGAAAAGGGGTTCAGTTCAATACTGAACAATGATTTTCTGACTGCATTCCTCTCTCACTGAGAGGAGTGAGGACCAGACAGTAGAATATTGTGGGAAGATAGCAGTGGAGGTTCATGACTGCTTTGAACCTAATGATTAAAGCTACACCAAATGTGACGGAGTATTCTGTGTCTTTGTTACAGGGGGCAGAATGTCCAGGCTGCAGGAGTGCAACAGTTCTAGGGCTGCTTGACATTTATGGGTTTGAGGTTTTCCAGCACAATAGGTTTGTTTCACTTCAGTGTCTTTGAACTTTGAATAACCTTTGTTTCCTTTTATTTAATCCTGTTATTTTGTTTCCTTTCCTCAACATTAGAATAATAGGCTTCCCCATGCCTGGGACTTCTTTAATAGGAGAGGTTTATGTAACATGAGATTAGATGTCAACTTTAGGAAATCAACAAAATAACTGCTAGTAGTAGGCAAACACCTTCTGAGCGAGAGGCCTAGTCTTAACATCTCTACATAGGGACCTCTGTGCCAAGTTGGGACCCTGCTAGAACTCAGCATTCACTACTGTTTATCATCTTAATGTTTCAAGGATGCAAAACTGATTTTTGCCCATCTTGGAGCCTATCTACACGATAGCTGTAATCACACCTGCATGCAGTTATATGGTATGGGTATGGGTCTTGGTGTCCTCTGTCTAACTCATTTTTGTTGTAGTGTGAATGAGAGAGCACAATATAGAATTATTTTATGGAATTATATTGGAGCCTGTAACCTAACTATGGCAGATATCCATTGTTGGATTTTTAGTGTAGATGGGCCCTTATTTATATCTGCTATACCCACCTTCCTCCTTGCTTACCTCTGATGGCTCTCTCCCTCTTCTCGGGCAAATCTGACTATTAATTGGCTCATCTCTGTAGAGCTCATATTAGTCTCTAGATCTCTTGATTTGTACACAGATTATGCATGGTGCCCAACCAAAATGGTGCAGACTTTGTTTTACTGAAATACAGTATGAGAGTGACTACTTCTTTCTGATTGTTTACAGCTTTGAGCAGTTTTGTATTAATTATTGTAATGAAAAACTGCAGCAGCTCTTCATAGAACTCACACTAAAATCAGAACAAGAGGAGTATGAGTCAGAAGGCATAGCGGTAAGAGCCAAGACCTCCTTTTGTATTGTTTCCTCTGTAGCATCTCCTATTGGGAGAGGCCAGTTTATTAAAGGGAGCTGATAATAACTCACAGTATGTAAACCAAGAATTTGGAAGTAAATAATTATTTTTACCTTATTTGTCTGTGTGTGATCCACCAGAACTGGTTCATACAAAAGGGGCTTCAAACTGGGCTCTGTTTCTGCACATGCAAATCACCTGCTCACAGGTGATAGCATTTATTCAAACAAAACCCATTCAGATTAGAACTAGTCCTGTTCCAGCATTAGTGATTATCTTGTTCTGTAGTCCTTTGTCTATACAATGCATAAAAATCTTAATGCTGCTCTCAGCTAAGGAAAGTTGTCTTCTGGCTTGCTGGGTTAAAAGCTGTGTGTTTGGCACTGAAAGTCCTGCAGTTTTGCTCACAGCTATGATATTTGTAACTTTAAGGCTATCAAACATCAGAATTAGTCCATAAATTCTTGTCCTGTCAAGAATGTGACATGACATTGTGGCCCTTTGGCATTTTGTTGCCAGAAAATGTAGATCCTACCAATTTATTTTTGGAAAATTACTCTGTTTTCTTCTTGCCTTGCTTCAGAAAAACTCAAACTCCTGCCTTTCAGGCTTCCAAGCCAGACTTGTAAGAGGGGCAGAATGGTGATTGAGTTGTGTTTGATCCTTTATGTGCTACTGTTGGGATCCATGCAGTCATATAATTAAGAAATAGCAGATTTGGTGGTGGATTCTCTGCCTTCTTACTGTCTGGAGATTCAGTGCAAGTACCTGGTGCTGGCTGAAAGGCACTCAGATGCTTCACTGATGGGTTCTATAGAAGAACCCAGATGGATAGGAGAATAAGGATGCTGTAAGACAGCCATTTAGAAATTTCTTTGCTCCTTCCTCACCTTTTTGTTGCTACCACCAACTAAATATATTTTGTGAATGGCCTGGTTCCCAGTTTCTGAAGAGGTTCTTTCCCTTGAATCTTGCGTTCAGAATTTGGAGACCTTTTTCAGAGAAGCAACCACAGAGATTGGCTGCTCTTTGAGTTAGGGAGACTGCCTTTCACAAATCTGAATGAAAGATGAGAAACTCTGCCGATGTGACTCAGTGATGACCTGGGACGAAGATAAATATTTCATTTTGGGGGGTTTGGTTTCAGGAATAGTCAGTCTTTTTGTGTGGCGTATGCACAGCAGGAGCAACAATCCCAGCTCTGTATTAGTTTAGTTCCATAATACAAGCTTTTATATTTCTAGTTGCAACTGCCTAGTGTATTTGAGTTAGACTTCTTCTACAGAGGGACACTGTCCACTCCAGCCATATTTCAGAATAAAGAGCTTGGTTGCATAGGTTTCCCCTTTCCTTTTGACTGTGATGGGACAAAGATGTTCAGCCTCTCTCTGGCAAAACAAGCAAACAAAAAACCCAGGGATCAGAAAAATAAATGTATATTTATGGAAGAAATATATCTTTCATACTTGACATGCGGGCCTCAGGAAGACTTTTAAATATTTTCTATCCTCTGATATACACTGAATACTCAGACTATTTCCTTCTAGTGCAGAATCAAGATCTTTAATCAGTCTTTAATTGTGTGTATCTCTTTGTGAATGGCAGTGGGAACCTGTCCAGTATTTCAATAACAAAATCATTTGTGATCTGGTGGAAGAGAAATTCAAAGGCATAATTTCTATTTTGGTGAGTTGACAAACCTGTATTTATTTATATATATTTTTAATTGAGGATATTTAGGAGCATAATGGGAAGTGACTAGTCATAAGTGAAAAGGAAGTGGAGGCTGGTGTACAGGTTGTTTGTGGGAGTGGGGAGTACGAGGATTGCAGAGGGAGGTATAGAAGTGAGTAGAGCCCAGTGTTAAGTATGAACCATGTGTGGTAGACCCAGAGGATAACAGTCTTCTATGCATGTTTTTGCATTTATTGGCATTTCTAACCACACAATACTGTTTAAGAGCTTTACACTGAATAAGATAGAAGTTGCTTTTGAAGCAAAAATGTTGTAACTTATATTTTGATTGGGATAATGCTGAGACCTGTATAGCTGTAATGCCATAGAATGCATATGCACAAATAAATTTCTCATTAACCACATCTGAGAGTATAGAAGAAGCAAGAATCTTCCAAGAAAAAAAAACAACAGAAAACAAATGTCTGAATGCACCAAAGCTCCGCCCACCCCAACCCCTGCACACCTTTAAACTGGCTGTCTAAGAGTGTCCTGCAAAGAGTCTGTCTGTTGGGGGGGAAGGGGATTCTGAGCAGAGCGCCTATAGTCAAGAGCACTCTTTTTTTTTTTTTTTTTTTTTTTTGATGTTTTTCTACATTTTCAAAGGTATTGATTTCTGTTGCAACACAGAATACAAAGTATACAGTGCTCACTTTATATTTTTTTATTACAAATATTTGCACCGTAAAAATGATAAAATAAATAGTATTTTTCAGTTCACCTCATGCAAGTACTGTAGTGCAGTCTTTATCATGAAAGTGTAACTTACAAATTAGATAATTTTTTTATATACTGTACTCAAAAATAAAACAATGTAAAACTTTAGAGCCTACAAGTCCACTCAGTCCTACTTCTTGTTCAGCCAGTCGCTAAGATAAACAAGTTTGTTTACATTTACAGGCAATACTGCTGCCTGCTTCTTATTTACAATGTCACCTGAAAGCAAGAACAGGCATTCGCGTGGCACTTTTGTAGTCAGCGTTGCAGGTTATTTACGTGCCAGATATGCTAAACATTTGTATGCCTCTTCATGCTTTGGCCACCATTCCAGAGGACATGCTTTCATGCTGATGATGCTCGTAAAAAAAAATTATGCATTAATTAAATTTGAGACTGAACTCCTTGGGGGAGAATTGGAGTGATGTGAGATTTCTAAAAAATAGCTAAAGCACTTGACCCAAGGTGTCAGAATCTGAAGTGCCGTCCAAAATCTGAGAGGGATGAGGTGTGAAGCATGCTTTCAGAAGTCTTAAAAGAACAACACTCCTATGCAGAAACTACAGAACCCTAGCCACCAAAACAGAAAATCAGCCTTCTGCTGGTGGCATCTGACTTAGATGATGACAATGAACATGCGTTGGTTCTCTCTGCTTTGGATCGTTCTTGAGCAGAACCCGTCATCAGCATGGACAAATGTCCTCTGGAATGGTGATTGAAGCATGAAGGAACATATGAATAGTGCCATACAAACACCTGTTCTCACTTTCAGGTGACATTGTAAACAAGAAGCGGGCAGCATTATCTCTTGCAAATGTAAACAAACTTGTTTGTCCAAGCAGTTGGCTGAACAAGAAGTAGGACTGAATGGACTTGCAGGCTCTAAAATTTTACATTGTTTTGTTTTTAAGTACAGGTTTTTTTTTTTGTACATAATTCTACCTTTGTAAGTCCAACCTTAATTATAAAGGACCTCGAGTTCCCTTCCAGTCCTAAAATCTATGAATAAAGAGATTCCACTACAGTACTTAGGTGAATTGAAAAATACTATGTCTTTTGGTTCTTTCTTACAGTACAAATATTTGTAATAAAAAATAAAGTGAGCACTGTACACTTTGTTTTCTGTGTTGTAATTGAAATCAATATATTTGAAAATGTAGAGAACACCCAAAAATATTTAAATAAATGGTATTCTGTTATTGTTTAACTGTGCGATTGATTGCAATTTATTTTTTATCGTGATTCATTTTTTAATCACTTGACAGCCCTAATTTTAATTTCTCTATCCTGACTCAGTTTGTAAAAATAATACAGCCATAGCAGTGTGTAGATGACATGTTAGATGGGGTTGGATCTGAGTTACTACAGAGAATTCTTTCCTGGGTGCTGGCTGGTGAGTCTTGCCCACATGCTCAGGGTTTAACTGATCGCCATATCTGGGGTCAGGAAGGAATTTTCCTCCAGGGAAGATTGGCAGAGGCCCTGGACTTGTTTCGCCTTCCTCTGCAGCATGTGGCACAGGTCATTTGCTGGAAGATTCTCTGCACCTTGAGGTCCTCAAATCGTGATTTGAAGACCTCCAATAACTCAGACATGGCTTAAGGGTTTGTTACAGGAGAGGGTGGGTGAGATTCTGTGTCCTGCATTGTGCAGAAGGTCAGACTAGATGATCATAATGATCCCTTCTGACCTTAAAGTTTGAGTCTATGCAGTTCAGAAGAAGCAGAATGAGCCACCACCAAAGTAGCCACCTGACCTTTGATCTCCTGCTCCCAGCAGCAGTGAGAGAGAGCAGCCACTCTGGCAGCTTAACTAAGTGGCAAAATGGATTTGCCTGGCTCTACTCCCCAAACCTAGCTGTTGATCCTTCTGTGAAGATGGGAGAGGAATTCTCTCACCAAAGCGACAGGGATGGGAGAGGGAAGCCAAGGAAACCCAGGCTACAACATTGCTGAGCTCCTGCTGCAGGTTCGAGTGATTGTCCACATGGGTTCCACTCTTGGTGCACGTGTCCCATAAATGGAAGATTAGATTCTTTAGGTCAGTAGTATTCACTTGGGCAGTACCTGCACCCTAGATGTCCTGGATTGTCCCCCCAGTCCAAAGGCATAAAGGGAAAAGCAGGCCCAGCTATTCCTCAGTTCATTTTTACTGCTTGTGGCAATGAGACAGAACCTCTGCAGTGTCCACTTCCCTATGCACTGTGCTGGTGTTAGTTAGCAACTTTAGTTGTTTGTTAGTTCATATAGTTCTTCTTCGAGTGATTGCTCATATCCATTCCAGTTAGGTGTGCGCACCGTGCGTGCACGCTCGTCGGAAGATTTTTACCCTAGCAACTCTAGTGGGTTGGCAGGATCGCCCCCTGGAGTGGCGCCGGATATATACCCCTGCTGACCCTACCACTCTGCAGTTCCTTCTTACCGCCCGTGTCGGTCGTTGGAACAGTGGAGCGCGGCTTAGCTGTCTTCCACTTCCCTAGCTTCTCCTTGTTCATTTGATCTCTTGTTGTATATAGTTGACTTAGTCTATAGTGTAATTAGTTTTATAGTTTTTAGATAGTTAGTGTATATAGTTTAGCAGGGCTTGGGCATTAGCCCTTCCCCGCACCCGATGCCTGGGCCCATGCCCGGTTCACTGGGGTTTAAACTGTGCTCGGCCTGTAAAAAGCCGATGCCCACAAGCGATCCCCACGACTCTTGCCTAAAGTGCCTCGGGGAATCACACATCTCCGATAAGTGCCGCATTTGCAAGGCCTTTAAGCCGCGGACAAAAAAGGAGAGGACTTTCGCTTGAAGACTCTCCTTATGGAGGCAGCCCTGAACCCTCCGTCCTTGGCACCGAGCGCTGACAGCGCTCCTCCGGCACTGGACCACGCCGGCTCCGCCAAGACACCTCGGCACCGGCCTTCTCCGGCACAGGGACCTAATCGGAGGCTCTCAGCTTCCTCCACACCTTCGACGCAGACTCGTTCGGATCGCCTGGCACCTACTCCTGCTGCGGCATCGGTGACTGTGGTACTGTCGACTCCGGTCCCGCGAGGGCCGTCGAGTCCGGTCCTTGAGAGCTCCCCGCCGAGGCCTGTGGTTGAGCTTACGGTCCCCTCCGCGCCGGAGACATTCTCCTCAGCCAGGGACCTTATCGAGATGACTGAGTCTGCCCTGCCTGAAACACTGGCACCGCCGGTGCGGGTTCTGCATTCCAGAGGCAAGCCAGCTGCTATGAGACCTCCTTCACTGGAATCGGCAAGCCGAACATCAGTCTCGATCCACGTCCCGGCACTGCTCGCGGTCTCATGGAAGGTCCCGGTCTAGACGCTGCTCGCAGTCCCGGCACCGCTCACCTAGGCGGTACCGGTTGTACTCACGGCACAGATCCACCTCTCGTCCTGCCTGGTACTCTCGGTACCGCTCCAGCTCTAGGCACCGCTCCCGGCACCGAGATTCTCGTAGCCGGTCCTGCTGCAGACATTCAAGATCCAGGTTGACCTCCCGGCACCGCGCTGGTTGCAGGTCCCGGTCTCGGTCTTGGCACCAATATGATTCCCGGTACCGATCCTCGGCACCGAGGAGATCTCCAGCGACGAGAGCGAAGGACTCATACCAGCCTCCCTCGGCTCCTCCATGGCCGTCCCGACACCCGTCCATGTCTTCTCAGGCGGATAGTGCATACGCCCCAGACACCGATGTTCCTGCTGCATTATTCCATGAGCCCCAGCCTCAAGATCATGGACCGCAGCCGTGGGGTTTCTGGACGCCTTGGGCGTACCATCAGGCCCAAGGCTCTCACCCAGGTCCATCGCGTTCGGCCACCTCGGAACACAGGGTGCCAGAAGCCACGATCACCCGCCCTCCTCCTCCTCCTATGGAGGAAGGGTTGACCCAGCCTCAGGACTCCGAGCTCCCCAGGGAGACAGAAACGATCCACCAGGTGGAGCCTTCATCAGACCCACTTGTTCCAGGTCTCTCCTCTTCATCCTCCCCTGATGAGGCTGTAGCTGGAACCTCTTCTATTGGCCCTCAACCAATTGACCCCAGGGCCCACCAGGACCTCCTCAGGCTTGTTGCACAAAATATGAACTTGCAGGCCGAGGAGGTCCCGGAGTTACAGGACCCAGTGGTGGACATTTTGTCATCAGATGGCCCCACTAGAGTGGCTCTTCCCTTCATTAAGACCGTACAGGGCAATGCCACTACGATCTGGCAGTCTCCGGCCTCTGTCCCACCTGCTGCGCGAGGTGTAGAGTGTAAATACATGGTGCCCTCCAAGGGCTATGAATATCTCGATATGTCCACCCTCCTCCTTGCTCCCTCGTTGTCCAGTCAGTTAACGAGAGGTAATGCCATGGCCAGCAGGCTCCAGCCCCTAAATCAAAGGACGCGAGACGCATGGACTTGCTAGGGCACAAAGTCTATTCCTCAGGGGCACTCCAACTCCGCGTGTCCAATCAGCAAGCCCTCCTTAGCCACTATAGTTATAACACCTGGGCGGCAGCGGACAAATTTAAGGAGTTGCTTCCGCAGGACGCACGACAGGAGTTCTCGGCGATCCTCGATGAAGGAAAAAAGGTGGCAAGAACTTCCCTCCAGGCTTCCCTGGAAGCCGCGGATTCAGCTGCCAGGACTCCGGCCTCTGGCGTGACTATGCGCCGTATCTCGTGGCTGCAGGTCTCCGGCCTCCCCCCGGAGCTCCAGCACGCTATCCAGGATCTTCCATTTGAGGGCCAAGGGCTGATTTCAGATAAAACTGACCCTAGGCTGCAGAGCCTAAAAGACAACAGGGTCATTATGCGCTCGTTAGGCATGCACACGCCGGTGGCTCAGCGCAGGTTCTTCTGGCCCCAACCACACCGCCCTTACCGTCAGCCCCGGCAGAGGCAAGACTTCGCCAGACGGCGAGGCAGAACCGGTCGCCGAAGGCAATCTGGCAACCAACAGGGCCAAAGCCAAAGCTCCTCCAAGCCTTCCTCAGGGCCAAAGTCTTCCTTTTGAAGGTGCACCCGAGGGCGTTGTACCAGTTTCTTTAAGAGATCCGTCCCCTCCTTTCTCCAACCATCTTTCCTTTTTCCTCCCTGCGTAGTCCCAGCTAACGTCAGATCGCTGGGTCTTACGCATGCTGGAATTTGGATACCACCTCCAATTTATTTCAACCCCCCCTTTCCACCCCGCTCCCTCGTCCCTCTTCAGGGACCCCTCTCATGAGCAACTCCTCCTACAGGAGGTGCAAACGCCCCTCGCCAAAGGAGCCATAGAGGAGGTACCGGAGTACAAACGGGGCAAGGGGTTTCACTCCCGCTACTTCCTAATCCCCAAGTCAAAGGGAGGTCTCAGACCTATCCTCGATCTGCAGGAACTCAACAGATACACGATAAAGTTGAAGTTCAGTATGGTATCCCTGGGGGCCATTATCCCGTCCCTGGATCCTGGAGACTGGTATGCTGCCCTCGACATGAAAGATGCCTACTTCCACATAGCCTCACAGGAGGTTCCTCCGGTTTGTGGCCAACCGCCAACATTTTCAGTTCGCAGTCCTCCCATTCGGCCTTTCTACAGCCCCAAGAGTATTCACCAAATGTATGGCTGTAGTCGCTGCCCACCTCCGCCGCAGTTGGATACACGTGTTTTCGTATCTAGACGACTGGCTCATCTGAGGGACCTCCGAGGCGCGAGTCCTCAGTCACGCATTGCCAAGGACCTTTTCCTACATCTAGGTCTAATGATCAATGCGGAAAAATCGACTCTGATCCCCACTCAGAGGACAGAATTTATTGGCGCCACCCTGGACTCCACTCTTGCCAGAGCCTGTCTACCACTGCCATGGTTTCAGACTATGGTAGCCGTCATCCAGAGGCTGCGAGCGGCGCCATTGACTTCGGTATGCACTTGCCTTGCTCTCCTGGGCCGTATGGCGGCCTGTATGTTCGTAACGAAATACGCCAGACTGCGCCTCTGGCCCCTCCAGTCGTGGCTCAACTCACAATACTGACCAGCCAGGGATCCTATGGACATGGTCGTCACCATTCCCCCGACCGTCCTAGACTCCTTAGAGTGGTGGCTGGATCCCTCCATGGTGTATGCAGGGCTCCCGTTCCATCCGCCCCAGCCCTCGGTGTCCCTGACAACGGACGCATCATCCCTGGGTTGGGGGGCTCACCTCGGGCACCTACGCACCCAGGGCCTTTGGTCGTCTCAAGAGCTGACCCTGCACATCAATGTCCGGGAGTTGAGAGCCGTTCGTCTAGCCTGCCAGACGTTCCAACAGCACTTACAGGGCCGTTGTGTGTCAGTGTTCACTGACAACACAACAGCCATGCACGATATAAACAAGCAGGGCGGCACGAGGTCTTCGCCCCTGTGTCAAGAGGCCTTACGACTCTGGGACTTCTGCATAGCCCACTCTATACACCTCATCGCGTCCTTTCTCCCGGGAGTTCGGAACATGCTGGTGGATCGCCTCAGCAGATCCTTTCTTTCCCACGAATGGTCACTTTGCCCGGACATTGCTCTTTCGCTCTTCTGGAGGTGGGGGTTTCCCCGGATAGACTTCTTTGCATCCCGCGGAAACATGAAATGCCAGATGTTCTACTCCTTTCAAGGCCTCTCACCGGGTTCAATGGCCGATGCCTTCCTTATACCGTGGACGACGCACCTGCTCTACGCCTTTCCACCATTTCTGCTCGTCCACAGGGTCCTACTGAAAGTACGCAGGGACAAAGCCCACTTAATCATGATAGCTCCAGAGTGGCCTCGGCAGCACTGGTACACCATGTAGCTAGACCTATCCATAGCCGACCCTGTCCCCCTGCCTCTTCATCTGGACCTGATCACTCAGGACCACAGCAAACTGCGTCACCCGGACCTTCAGTCCCTCCACCTCACGGCATGGCTCCTGAGTGGCTGACCCAGTCTGAGGTGCGTTGCTCTGCCCCAGTGCAGCAGGTGCTCCTGGGTAGCAGGAAACCTTCCACTAGAGCGACATATTTGGCCAAGTGGAAGCATTTCGCATGCTGGTGCGTGGAGCAGAACTTCCTTCCCACCGAGGTCTCCATTCCCAACATCTTGGATTACCTCTGGTCCCTCAAACAACAGGGCCTAGCAGTGTCATCTCTGAGGGTCCATTTGGCGGCCATCTCTACCTTCCACCCAGGGGAGAATGGCCGCTCGGTATTCTCACACCCGATGGTGTCTAGATTCCTTAAGGGCCTAGAGCGCCTCTACCCCCAGGTACGCCGCCCTTCCCCAACATGGGACCTTAACCTGGTTCTTGCTAGACTCATGTCCGCCCCATTCGAGCCGTTAGCAACTTGCTCCCTTCTCTACCTCTCATGGAAATCCGTTTTCCTGGTGGCCATCACTTCAGCGAGACAAGTGTCCGAGCTTTGGGCCCTCACGGTAGATCCCCCATATACTGTGTTCCACAGGGACAAGGTGCAGTTGCGACCACATCCAGCCTTTCTCCCCAAAGTGGTATCAGCCTTCCATATTAACCAGGAGATCTTCCTACCTGTCTGCTTCCCAAAGCCACATTTGTCTCGCAGGGAGCAGTAGCTACACTCCCTAGACGTCCGTAGAGTGTTCACTTTTTATATCGAGCGAACAAAGCCATTTTGCAGAACCCCCCAGCTCTTTGTCGCGGTGGCTTAGCGTATCAAGGGCCTACCCGTCTCCTCGCAGCGGATTTCCTCTTGGGTAACGTTGTGCATCCGCACCTGTTACGACTTGGCTCACGTCCCATTGAGCCACATGACTGCGCACTCTACCAGGGCTCAGGCCTCATCGGCTGCTTTACTCGCTCATGTGCCCATTCATGAAATTTGTCGCGCAGCTATCTGGTCTTCGGTCCATACCTTTGCCTCCCATTATGCCCTGGTTCAGCAGTCTAGGGATGACGCAGCGTTCGGCTCCGCAGTATTACACTCTGCGACATCACACTCCGACCCCACCGCCTAGGTAAGGCTTGGGAATCACCTAACTGGAATGGATATGAGCAATCACTTGAAGAAGAAAAGACGGTTACTCACCTTTGTAACTGTTGTTCTTCGAGATGTGTTGCTCATATCCATTCCAAACCCGCCCTCCTTCCCCACTATCGGAGTAGCCGGCAAGAAGGAACTGAGGAGCGGTCGGATCAGCAGGGGTATATATCCGGCACCATAGCGGCGCCACTCCAGGGGGCAACCCTGCCGAACCACCGGAGTTGCTAGGGTAAAAATCTTCCGACGAGCGTGCACGCACGGCGTGCACACCTAACTGGAATGGATATGAGCAACACATCTTGAAGAACAACAGTTACAAAGGTGAGTAACCGTCTTTTACTGCCTGTCGGCTAATATTTTATATATAATTTTTCTTAGATAAGTTGCAATGTAGGTAGACATATACCATCTCCCCTACCCCCCCGCCCCCCCCAAAAAAAAGGTGCTAGCAATATGGCAGAAGCTAAATCATCAGGGTTCAAAACCTGCCTCTCATTAAGTTTCAATGCTGCATAACAACTGGTATTCCCAGTGCCTGCTCTGCCTAAGAGAGGGACATATCCCCAAGCAATAATCACTATATTGGTCTTTCTCTAAGCGCAATCAGAATGCTAGAGAAGCCCACCTGAAATTGTTCTTCCTCAAGAGTTCAAAACGCCTTCTCAGACACTGAGACATAGCTAAAAAACAGTCTATGGTCCTCTGATCAGTTCCTCTCCATGAGTGGCCAGGTGAACTGAGATTCCACCCTGAGTTCTTGGGTCGTATCTATGAAGGGACCCCAGTTATCTATCTTCATTCTGGCATCAGTCTTCTGATGAGCAGGAATGATGGGAGAAGGGATGAGCCAACGTCTCCTTCTCAGATGCCTGGCAAGTCAAGACACAAGCATCATCAGACTTCTGACTCATCTCAGGCTCAACCTCCTAAGGGCCAAAAGTCTGAAAAGGTCCCGTAAAGTGCCCCAGTACAGATTACTAAGAGAACCCCAGTTCTACCCACCATATCTGCAGACTGTTCTTTCTCTCAGTACCCAGAACCGTGTTCGTCAGTACCGAGCAATACTTGCTGTCTTGGTACCCAAAGCATACAGAGTACCAAGTGACTTTGGGCCCGATATTACAGCTGTGTCTCCTAGAGAGGCTGAGGATGGTGATATCTAAGCCACCAACTACTGCGCTGTTGGTATAGCAAGTCAGGGAGGTATCTCCAGTACCAACTTCTCCTTTTATATGCAGGGCACTCTGGATAGAATGGTCCCTCGCATGGAGGAAGTGTACTCTTTCTCCTCATCCCCATCTAGACACATCTCCCACCCTCTCGCCTTCCCCCTGGGGTACCATACTGGGAACCAGGAAGGCACTTGAGGGAGAATTCTACAAACGAAAGTAGAAGGCCTGGACTCTAAGAAACATTTATCTTGGTACCCTCCTGTGTGTCTCCCACCTCAGTTCTTATATCCCTATCAACACTGTCCTTACTGGACACACTGGGGTGTATAGCTGTATTTGTGTAAGCCTGCATCACCTGCCCCTTGCAGGGTTAGATCCCCCTCCCCTTCAAAGACACAATATGGACCATCCCAGCCAGGCCAATTAGTGAAGACCCAGATCCTGGAAAGAAATGAGGAGGAGAAAAATGATGAGGAACAACCACCACAAGGGAAAGAACAACTTGTTCCTGCTGTGATCTCATCCTCCCCCGATGAGGCAGTAAGTCCCTCTAAGTTTCCCTCAGTGGATGGTCTTAAATTATTCCAAGAGCTTATTAAACACATGGCAGAGATAGTGGATATACCACTAGAAGTAATGCAGCAGAAGTCTCACGAGCTCCTGGGTATCTTGCACCCTTCCTTGCCCAACAGGCTCCCCATGCCAATTAATGAAAGACCATTGGAGCCCACAGATGACGTATGGCATACACCAGCCTTGATACTGGTCACATCCAAGCTAGCAGAAAGAAGATGCCGTGTCCCTTACAAGGGATTTGAATACTTTTATTCCCTCCCAGTACCACATTTGCCTGTAGTGGCTGCTGTCAAGGGAAGGTAAAAAATAACACACACCTCCTAGAGACGGACACAAAGCAACTAGACCTTATCTTGTGCAAGGTTTACTTGTTAGTCAGGCACCAGATGTGTGTGTGGCTAATTATCACAGTCTCCTCTCCACTGGAGCTGGAATAAGCTGTCTTAGTTTCTGGCCAAGCTACCATAGGACCATTGAGAGGAGCTGACAGCCATCATGACTGAGGGGCATTTGATAGCCCACACTTCCCAATAGGCTTCACTGGATGTGTCTAACAGCACAGTGTGTACTGTGGCTATATTGGTGACAATGAGGTCGTCTCCCTGGCTCTAGTCCTAGGGAGGAACAAATAACAATCACAGATCTTTCCTTTGTGGGCAGTGAACATCTTAATTTTAAAATGAACAAGACCCTCCATTTTTTTTAGAAGACCCCAGGGCAAATGTGTGTTCACTGGGTCTGTATTTTCCATCCCCAAAAAGGAAACAAACAAGACAACAGGCTTGCTTCAGGTAGCATCCTTGTACCCAGTATTTTCAATCCTAGAGCATTTCTGAGCTGCCTTAGGGTGCTCTACTAGTTCAGTGGCATCATCCTGCACTGCAAACTTGTGAAGCAACTGTCAGGGCTTTGCTGCAGATATATTCTCTAAACACTATAAGTAATGTATTCATGCCAGTTAAGCAGGGCTCAGTAGGAGCATCTTGCAGGCTGTTGTTGGATCCTAAACCCCCTCGTGTATTGCTGTTCTGAATGCAAAGCAACCAGCGAACTAGTGATAGGTAGGTTAGTGGCAGTTGAGGATAAGTAGATCTTGCATTATCTATTTATAAAAACCAAAAAAATGTAAATGTGTATAGAAACTGTATATATTTAACTGTGTTCCTCTTCTCCCTTTGGAGGTCATTTGTATTCTTAGGTTATCAGCAATTGAAGTAGGAAGCATGTCTTTTTGTGTATTTTTACAACACTCAGCAAAATGGGGCACTTATTACAGTTACGGGCACTGCTGTAATACTAACCCTAAATAATAATGTCATATATTCTTGCTTAACTAGCACAGAAAATTGAAGGGCAAACCTAATCAGTTTCTTTCTTTGAGACTTCCTAACCCAGCCTAAATTCCTTTCTTTTTTAGAATCAATTCTGTACATAGATTAGAGTTACAGGGCTTGATCTGATTTCATTTTATGGTCATATTTTAATTGTGCTGCTCTTGAAAACTCAACTGAACTGTGGGAGTAGGCAAGTTCTTTGTATGCAGGGAGATGACCTCTCACCAAAAGTCAAAGTTTACTTGTCTTCATCTGCTGGCTGGAAAGAATCTAAAAGTCTAACTAGTTTCCAAGAAGAAAAAAAATTCTCCTTTGCAGCGCAGCAGTTCTTTATTATATGAGTGAATTAGGCAGCCTCTCTAGTACAAGACAGAAAACTGCTAGAGAAACCAAATGGAGGGCACCATTTTAGTGAGATGGGGGTGGATCTGGCTTGCATGCTGAAGTGTAGAAGGAAATGTTGAAAATGTGCATTTCGTTGTATTGCTGCGTGTGTTGATTCCCTGCTCTACAGGATGAGGAGTGTCTGAGACCTGGGGATGCCACAGACATGACATTTTTGGAGAAGCTGGAGGAAACTGTGAAGAACCATCCTCATTTTCTCACGTGAGTGTTCAAGTAGCTGTTGCTAGATTTGTCTTTATGAGGAGGGACAAAATACAGAATAAAGCCAATGGCTTTAAATATACCCAGTCTCTGCTGTACCTATTACTGTATTTGTATTACAGTAGCACCCAGAGGTCTCAGTCATAGTGGGGCCCCATTGTGCTGGGAAGTGCATAAAAGCAAAAGATACTTGTTGTCCCAAAGAGCTTAGATTCTAAGGCTAGGTCTATACTACAGCTGGGATTGACTCTCTAAGATTGATCCACCTGTGGTAGATTTAGCGGTTCTAGTGAAGACCTACCAAATCAACAGCAGATCACTCTCCAGTCAACCCCTGTACTCTACCTCCGACAAGAAGAGTAAGGTAAGTTGACAGGAGAGTTTCTGCCATCGACCCCCTGCGGTGTAGGCCTTGTGGTAACTTGACCTAAGATATGTCGGGTCCAGCTACATTATTCATATAGCTGGAGTTGTGTAGTGTAAGTCAACTTACCATGGTAGTGTAGACATAATCTCAGTTAAGACAACAGAATAAGTGGGTATAACTAACAAAAATAAGGCTAAAA
Source organism: Chelonoidis abingdonii (assembly GCF_003597395.2). Lineage (NCBI taxonomy): Eukaryota > Metazoa > Chordata > Testudines > Testudinidae > Chelonoidis > Chelonoidis abingdonii. Next base: position 24,807,326 of record NC_133788.1, read on the forward strand.
AGAGAAAAGAATAGTAGTGATGTTATGGTGGAAGTCTGTTATAGACCACCAAATCAAGAAGAGGAAATGGATGAGACATTCTTCAAATAACGAGGAGCCCAGTAGCACCTTAAGGACTAACAGATTTATTTGGGCATAAGCTTTCATGGGTAAAAAACGCACTTCTTCAGATGCATGGAGTGAAAATTACAGATGCCAGCATAAATTTACTGACACATTCTCTCCTGTTCTTGTACCAGTATATTTATGCTGGCATCTGTAATTTTCACTCCATGCATCTGAAGAAGTGGGTATTTTACCCACGGAAGCTTATGCCCAAATAAATCTGTTAGTCTTTAAGGTGCCACCAGACTCCTCATTGTTTTTGTGGATACAGACTAACACGGCTACCCCTCTGATATTCTTCAAATAGGTAACAAGATTAGCTAACGCACATGAGCTAGTGTTAATGGGGGATTTTAATTTCCTTGATATCTGTTAGAAAACTAATACAGCCAAAGATGGTAATGGAGTCATAGAAATGTAGGACTGAAAGGCAACTCAGTAGGTCACTTAGTTCAGTCCCCTGCACTGAGGCCTCACTAAGTATTATCTAGACTATTTCACAAAGCTGAAAACAATTATGGACCAAATCAACTAGGAGGAAGAATTTAATCAGGAAAATATGAATAATGATTGAGAATAATTAAAGAACACCTTACTAGATGCCCCAAAACCACAATCCCATGGTCAAGGAAGAAGGCTATGCTGGTTAAAAATAGAACCTGGCTTAGAGGGGAAGTGAGGATAGCTGTAAATGCACGCACACATGTGCATGCGCACACAGTTGATAGTAATGACTATAAATCAGAAATTAAGAATTGTAGACTGTTGATAAGGGAAGCCAAGGGACACAAGGAGAACACATGCCAGCATAATAAAGAACAATAAGAAGGTGTTTTTAAATTCTGACAATGATTTTGGTCCTTTACTAGATGGAAGCGATAGAAATGTTCAATAAATGTTTCTTTTCTGTATTTGGAGGAAGAAACAACTGATGCAGTCTCATTACACGGTGATAAGTCTTTCCATTCCACTAGTATTTTGGGAGGATGTTAAACAGAAGCTATTAAATTCAGATGTTTTAAAATCAGATGGTCCAGATAACTTGCATCAAGAGTTTTAAAAGAGGTAGCCGACAAGTTCACTGGACCATTAATATTGATTTTCAATATGTCTGGTTAAGTTCCAGAATACTGGAAGATAGCTAATGTTGTTCCAATTTTTAAAAAGGATAAACTGGGTGACCCGGGTAATTATAGTCCTGTTGGTCCAACATCGCTCCCAGGCAAGATAATGGAGTGATTGACACGGGAGTGAATTAATAATGAACTAAAGAGACGTAATGAATTAATGCAATCAACATGGATTAATGGAAAATAGATCTTGTCAAACTACCTTGATATCTTTTCTTGTTGAGATTACAAGTTTGACTGATAAACGTAATAGTGTTAGACTTCTGTACAGTTTTTGAGTTGGTGCAATGTGACATTTTGATTAAAAAATAGAATGATATTAAATTACCATGGCACACATTAAATAAATTAAAAACCAGTTAACTGATAAGTCTCAAAATGTAACCATCAACAGGGAATTGTAATGAAATGTCTGTTTCTAGTTGTGTCTTGCAGGGATTTAACCTTGGCCCAATACTATTTAATATCTTTATCAATTATTTGGAAGAAAACATAAAATCATCACTGAGTTTGCAGATGACACAAAAATTGGGGGAGTGGTAATTAAAGAAGAGGGCAGGTCACTGATTCAAAACAATCTGGATCACTTGGTAAACTGGGTGCAAGCAAACAATATGTGTTTTATTATGCGTAAATGTGTAAAACTGGGAAGAAAGAATGTAGGCCCTACTTATAGCATATATCCTGTAAGTTCTTAGTATGTGTAGGGGATATCTGAAAGTTGAGGAAACAACTAGGAGGTTATCCATTTTGGATCCGGTTTTGACCAACAGGGATGCATTAGTTGCAAATGCAAAGGTGGCTGGGAACTTGGGAGGAAGTGACCATAATCTGACAGGATTCAAGATACTAAGGAAAGGAGGACATGTGAACAACAAAACAAGGACACTGGACTTCAGAAAGGCAGACTTCAACCAACTCTGAGAAATAGTAGGCATGGCTCCACAGAGAGACCAGTTAGGAAGAAAAGGAATTGAAGGGGGTTGGCAGTTCCTAAAAGATGTAATACTAAAAGTTCAGCATCAAGTAATTCCTATGCAGAGAAAAGAGTTTTAGATATCTAAAAACCCAATCGGATACATATAGGAAATGGAAGGAGGGGAATGTCACTAAGGAAGTGGACATAAGAATAGCATGAGCGTGTAGAAACAAAATCAGGAAAACCCAGGCAAGGAATGAGTTGCAACTGGAAAGAAATATTAGAGATAACAAGAAGGGCTGCTACAAATATTAGACAAAGAAAGATCAGGGATGGTGTGGGTCTGCTGCTTAATGGAGAAGGTGAACTAGTAACCAAAGATGATGAGAAGGCGGAGCTGCTCAGTGCCTACTTTGCTTCAATCTTCACACAAAAAATAACATGACCGGGTGACTGACTAAGTTATCAGAGACAATAAAAGGGAGGGGACACAGATCAGGATAAGTTTAAAAAAAACAAAACAAAACCTCACATCAGAGATCTTCTGACTAAATTGAATGAATTCAAGTCATCGAGGCCTGATGCTATTCATCCCAGGGTGCTGAAGGAATTAGCTGAAGAAATCTCAGAGCCACTGGCAATAGTATTTACAATATCATGGATGACAATAGAGGTCCTGGAAGGCTGGAGAAAGCTAATGTAGTGCCCATCTTGAAAAAGGAGGAGCCAGGGAACTATAGACCAGTCGGCCTCACCTCAATACCTGGAAAGCTAACTAGAGCAATATAGAAAACATTCAATTTGCAAATATATGAAGGATGAAGGGGTGATCACTAGCAACCAGCATAGATTTGCTAAGAACAAATCTTGCCAAGCAAATTTGATTTCATTCTTTGCCAAGGTAATTGGTTTGGTGGATAGGAGGAATGTGATGGACATAGTACAAGTGGACTTCAGCAAGGCTTTTGACACAGTCCCACATGACATTCTCATAAGTAAACTGGAGAAATACAGGTTCTTCTTTGAGTACCTGTTCATGTCAATTCCAATCAGGTGCGTGCACGCTCTGTGCATGACAGCTGGAAGATTTTTCCCCTACCAGTATCCAGAGGGTCGGCCTGGGTGCCCCCTGGAGTCACGCCTTCATGGCGCCCAATATAGGGCCCCGCTGACCCGACCCTCACTCGGTTCCTTCTTGTGACGGCTGTCTGGAACTCCCTACTGCTCTTGCCTCAACAAGTGTGTGCTTTGCAGTATCTCTGTCCTCGTGTATATAGTTAGATTTAGCAGCATAGTAGTTTTATAGTTAGTGTACGTTTTCTTACAAGTTTCCTTTGGGGGTCTTTCCCCCTGACGTTTTTCCCTGGCATCGTGGTATGCCTCAGTACCAGGGCTTTAAACTGTGATCTGATTGTGGCAGATTTATGCCAAGAAGTAATCCACACTCATCATGTCTGAAGTGTCTAGGCAAGGGGCATCTCAGAGATTGCTGCAAAATCTATAAGGGTTTTCTCCTCAGGATCCTTAAGGACAGAGAGCAGCACCTCCGAGTCCTACTTATGGAGGCAGCTCTTTGGCTCCAGTCTGAGCACGCTGCGCCTGACCCAGCCTCAAGCGCCACATCCTCGGTGCGCAGTATGCTGGCACTGTCACCAAGAGAACTGGTGCCGAGGAAGGGTGCAGAGACCCTTGGCATCGCCACGGCTCCGCCCATGGCGAGGCATTGGTGAGGCACCACTCTCACTCCCTAGTGTCCCATCAGAAGAAAAAGGCAGATAGAGGGTGTTCCCCAGCTAGGTCTAAGGATCATTTAACCAGCAAACCCCCATCAGGCACTCAGTCAGCTCCCATTGACTCCTGCCCCAGGAGGAGTGCAGTCGAGTCCGGACCTGCGCCACTCACCAGGCTGCCACTGCAAGGCCATACAACTCCTTTCCATGCTGGAAACGTTCGATTCAGTAGTGGACCTGTTGGCGCTCAGGGCACCACCCTCACAGCTTAGGAGGGAGAGGTTGCCGGCACTGATCCCAGGCCCGGTACATTCTGTAGGCAAGCCGGGGATAATATCTGCCATAAGGCCATCCCCACTGCATCGACCACCGACACTGGGGTCTCTGTAGGGGAGCTGCTCCAGTCCCCAAGCTGGCACCGATCCCCAGCACCAAGGCTCCACTCCTCCCCTCATCAAAAAATCTCCCACGCAGCACGTAAACACCTGATTGGAATGAACAATACATCTCGAAGAAAAACAGTTACAAGAAGGTGAATAACCTTTTTTTTTTTTTTTTTTTTTAGTGGAACTACCATTAAGTGGATACATAAGGGGTTAAACAACCACAAAGAATAACTATTAATGGTGTCAGATTAGAAGGATGTCTCAAGTGGGGTTCCATGGGGATCTGTTCTGGGTCCCGTGTTGTTTAACATCTTTATTAATGATCTGGATGCAAGAATGAGTATGCTACTGATCAGATTTACAGATGACAAAAAGCTTGGGAGTGGGAGGATTGTAAACACTTTGGAGGATAGAACTAAAAATCAAAGGGATCTTGATAAAATTTAGAGAACTGGGCTACAGATAACAAAATGAAATTCAATAAAGACAAATGTAAGGTGCTACATATAGGGAAGGAAAAACCAAATACAGAATGGGGGATAACTGGCTTGGCGGCAGCAGCAGCACTACTAAGAAGGATCTGGGAGTTGTGGTGGGTCCCAAGCTCAACATGAGTCAACAATGTGATGCTGTTACAAAAAAGCAAATGCAAGTCATTGGAGGTGATAGTATCGCTCTACTCACTGCTGGTTAGGCCTCCGCTGGAGTACTGTGTCCAATTTGATCATCACTTTATAGAATGGATCCTTTCCAGTTTCTCTACATCCTGAGTCAAGCAATAAAGATGATCAAAGGGACTGAATACAAGACACATGTTTAGTTTGGAAAAGAGGGGATGGGGGAGACATGATAGCAGTCTTCAAATACTTGAAAGGCTGCCATTAAAAAGGATGGAGGAAAATTGTTCTCTTGAGCTACACAGGGCAAGATAAGAGGCAATGGGTTCAAACTACAGCATAGCATATTTAGATTAAATCATAGGGAAAACTTCCCAACTGACTGGAAACTCCTTGTGTTGGTGGAAAGATCAATTTAATGGCTGCATGGGCGTCCCTTTCTTCTGCTCAGGTCTAACTATGACAATAGGCACATTACTGTTAGGGTTAGGAGCACACCTCAGCACACTCACAACTCAACAGTACAGCCACCTCCAGAAACCAGCCTCCATATCAACTTGTTATAACTCAGGGCAGTCAGAAATGACTGCTTTCAGTTCCTAGCCCTCATCAAGAGCAAATCAGTCAGAATCATTATGGACAGTGTGGCTTCCATGTTCTGTATCATCAAACAGAGAGGAGCAAGACTGCTTCCCTGTGTACTGAAGCTATAAAGTTATGGTACTCATGTGTAGGCCATCAGATTTAGATCTCAGCCATTTACCTTCCTGTAGTCCAGAAAGTCACAGCCAATGTGCTCAGGAGGCGCTTCTCACCGCACTATAAATGGGAGTTGGACTCTCAAATCCTTCATGGCATATTCCGGATGTGGGACTTCCATGGAAACTATTCACTACATTCAGCAACAGGAAGTGCCCCTAATTCTGCACAAGATGAGACCTTGGTCACCTCTCTTTGGAAGATACCTTTCTGCTTCCTTGGACAAAGGCCTGTTCTGTGCATTCCTTCCGACACCACTAATTCTAAGAGTGATGAACAAGATCAGGCAAGGACATGGCCAAGGTTATCCATGTAATACTGACCTGGCCAAGTCAAAGTTGTTAGCCTTACCTGCTTCACCTCTGTGTCCAACTGGTGCTCAAGCTTCTGACCATTCTTCATCTTCTCTCCCAGGGTGTGAGTCTTGCTTCACCCCAACCTAGAGGTCCTCTGTCTCCAAGCATGGCTCCTAGATGGCTCACAGGATTAGAATCCACCTGCTCAACAGCAGTACAACAAGTATTACTAGACAGTAGAAGGGAGTCAACTCATATTACTTGCCTTCAGATGTGGAAAATGTTCAACCACCAGTGTCACTGTCACTACCTTGTACCTGAATCTTCTTTGTTCTCAGCCAACTTGAATTATCTGGCGGATTTAAAAATTTGGTTTTATCAATTATCTCTGTTAATCTCGCCACAATACCAGCATTTCATTCCCCACTAGAGGGTTTTTTTATTTTTTCTCCCCCTTTGTTCTTGAGGTTTATTAAGGGTCTGGGGAATCTTTATTCCCAGGTTAAGGATCCTACTCTGACATGGGATCTCAATCTAGTACTTAGATACCTTATCAGACCTCCATTTGAACCTGTGGCAGCTTGCTGCTTGCCTCATTTATCTGTTAAGACAACCTTTCTAGTAGGTGTCACACCAGCCCACAGGATTGGAGAAATTGTAGTCTTGATCGCAGACCTCCCACTTACTGTATTTTTCAAGGACAAGGTCTCCCTATGACCACACCCAAAGTTCTTATCTAGGTTGCTGTCAAATTTACATCTTAGTATATTCATCTACCGGTATTTTTTCCTAAACCACATAAATCTCAGTGGGAGACTTCCCTTCATATGTTGATGTACGATGGGCATTGGCCTTTTAACTGGACAAAACCAAACAATTTTGGATATCATCTAGATTCTGTCTCCATTGTAGATAGATCAAAGGGGTCCATGATCTCTTCACAGAGACTGTTGAGATGGATCTCTGAGTGTATTATTTCTTGCTGTGGCGCTGCTAGTGGTTTGCCTCCCCAGAGGATTATAGCACAGTTTACCAGATCGCAAGCAACTTCCTCAGCTTTACTCAAAAACATTCCAGTGTGTGAAATATCCAGAGCTGCTATATGACTTCAGTGGGTACTTTTTCTAAACACTATGCCTTGGTTCATGCTGTAGATCTGATGTGGCACTTGGTTCTGCTATACTGTCTTCAGTCTTGGACTTGATTCCGAAGTTTCCTCCTTGTGAGTATACGGTTCAGGAATCACCTGAAGTGGAGCACCCATAGGGATGCTACTCAAGAAGAAGAAAAGGTTACTCACCTTGTGTAGTAACTGTGGCTCTTTGAGATGTGTCCCCTGACGGGTGCTTCACTATCTCCTCTGCTTCAGACTGTTTTTGTTGGACATTCGGATAGAGAAGGAACTGAGGGCAGTTCGCTCGTGCAGCATTATATACTGTTGCAGCATGGCATAAGGTTATATAGAGCGCATGCACAGGCTGAATGGACACTGCTAATGGAAAATCTCCAATCAAAGGCTCAAGAGGCACATGTACACCTGAAGTGGATAATCCATGGGGACACACATCTCAAAGAACCACAGTTGCCGCATCTTTTCATTGTTTTCATCAATACCACTGCCTGCCCAGTTATTCCCCATTTTGTATTAGTTTTTAATTCTAATCCTGTCCTCCAAAGAGCTAGCAACCCCTCCCAGTTTGGGGTCATCCAGAAATTTTATAAGCATAGTCTGCATTCAGATAATTAATGAATCATTACTGAAGATGTTGAATAGTTCCATACAAAGGACAGACTCCTGTGGGACTTCACTAGATACATCCTCTGAGTTTGACAGTGACAATCACTAACTGTTCCGAGATTGATTCAGATACTTCCTTAAGTATCCTACGTACTTCATCAGGCCCTGCCAACTTGAATAGACCTAACTTATCTAAATAGTCTTCAACTTGTTCTTTCCCTTTATAACACAACAATAAAAAACAAGCAGCATAAATACAGTAAACATATACAAGAAATAAAATTACTTATAACACAGAAATGTAGAAAGAACTGAGATAATCATCCATACACATTTCATACAGGGGAGAGGCCTACAAAAACAGAGTACAAGAGAAATCAGACACTAAAGGTCATTGTCAGGTTCCTCAGATAAAAAGAAATCTGAAGAACTTTAAAGAAGTTTTTAACTTAATCCTCTATTTCAAAAATAGCCAATGCAATAGTCTTAACACAGGAGTCAGGAGAGCATAAATATCCGGACAAACTGCTGAATGTTAAATAGTTTGCAAACCAGAGAAACAATTCAGGATGATCAGCCAGAAAACTCTTGCCAAGAGTCCAAACTAGGAATAAGTAGAGCATGGACTGGAAATGTATGATTTTTAGTGAGATTTAAACAATACTGCTGCTATTGTAGTGAATCTTCCTTTGGTTTTTTTATGTAGCACCATTCACTGTGGCTTTCTGCTTTCTAGTTGACATTCTGGGATATTGCCCCTTCTTTGACTCTAATAAATTATCTCTACGGCCTCCACACAAATTTTGCAGGTTTGCAGTCCCTAATTTTGCCCTTTAGGTTGCTTTTTCTCCATTTCATAGAATCATAGGAATGGAAGGGACCTTGAGAGGTCATCTAGTCCAGTCCCCTGCATTCATGACAGAACTAAGTATTATCTAGACCATCCCTGACAAGTGTTTGTCTTACCCGTGCTTAAAATTTTTAGAACGGTAATTTTAAAAACTGCAACACCAATAAGCCAGGTCTTTTCAAAAATCCCTGAATCTTTTCATATTCTCAATTCAAGGTCTGAATGGCATCATCCTTGTGACAACCTCCCAGGGTGGTTTCCCTGATAACTTAATCTCTGTTGCCAGAAACCTTCAGGTCTCTGGCCTGCTGTCTCCAGTGTGATTTCACATGCACACAGAGTTGATCCCCTTTCTTCTAAAAAGTTAATCACTTATCCCTTTTGGAACAAGTCCAAATATTTTTTCTGGTACTGGAGTGATAGTTGCTGGTCTGTGGCTCCCATTTACCTTAGTATTGCTGTTCCTAGAGAGAAACACAGTGTCAGATTACCTGTTTTCCTCCCGTCCCATCCCTCTGCCAAGAGCTGTGATGGTTCTGTACTTAGCATCAGTAGTACATGTAGATGAATCCTATTTGAGGCTAGTATCTTCTGCCCATTAAGCCTTTTTTCCTTTTCCCTAGACATAAGCTGGCTGACCAGAAGACTCGGAAGTCTCTAGGCCGAGAAGAGTTCCGTCTCTTGCACTATGCTGGAGAGGTCACCTACAGTGTCACAGGTAAATGTTACACAACAACTACACCATTGCCTGACACCAGGGTCACTTTTCATCCCCATTTTCCCCCACTTCAGACAGTTACTTCTTTTTTCTCCTCCTATCTCCTGTTGTTCAGATTAATACATTCACACAATATCTAAATATGTAATTTGATTAATCAAATTACTTTTCCAGCTCAAGGTCCTGCCTTACTGAGGAGGACTTCCCATGAAACACCCACAGCAGGCTGAGTTGTTTGTTTTTCTCTAGGTTTTCTGGATAAAAACAATGACCTTCTGTTTCGGAACCTGAAGGAGGTGAGTGTCGATAGAAAACTGCCTGTTTTGTGGAGCATTGTAAAGCATCAAGTTTAGAATGGAGAGGGCTCTGAAGGTATCATCTCTGTCTTGGACCTTTCAGTCTTCAAGATGCATTGTTCACATGGCTACACTATGCAAAAAAACCCTGAGATCTCAGAGTTTGTTTTATCTTTGGTGTTTATCATAGAAATTAGAGATATAAAAGACAGACTGGGTCTCATCTGTTCCCCTGCCAACTCCCAAAAATATACATTCTAGTACTTTGTCCAGTCTGCCTTTAAAATTTTTTAATGCATTTGTCCTCTGCTGTTTCTTTCTAGACCATGTGCAGCTCGGAGAATCCCATCATAAATAATTGTTTTGAGAGGACTGAGTTGACAGATAAAAAGAGACCTGAAACAGTAAGAACACAAGAGTTGGACTGAAGCATAGTCATTTCCAATTGCTGAAGATAATGTCTCCTTCTCTCTAAGATTGTGGTATAAAATAGGACTTCCATGATGTTTAAAGCTTTGATACTGAAAAGTTTGTTCTTAGCCTTATGCATGTGGTGCAGTGTCACAAAAATTAGTCATAATCAGTCACTACATATCTGAGTCTTTCTTCTTTCTTCTAGGTGGCAACTCAGTTTAAGAACAGTCTGTCCAAACTAATGGAAATTCTGATGTCCAAGGAGCCATCATACATTCGCTGCATTAAACCTAATGATGCTAAACAGGCTGGTAAGGTTTTAATGTCTCTCTCTCTCTCTCTTGTCCGCTGCTTCAGGAAATTTCCAGTCTTTAGGAATGTGTAGGAAATTCACACCAAGAGTTATAACTTGGGACCAGAGATCAGGTAAAGATGCTGTCCCAGTTCTGCTAAGATAAAATAATTGATTTGTAGAGCGTCAAGATGGGTGAGGTAATATCTTTTATTGGACCAACTTTTGTTGGTGAAAGAGACAAGCTTGTGTCTATTCTGTATTCATGATCAATTCTTTTCTTGCCCTCATCGTACCCATGACTTAGTCACTGGAGAAGTGGTATCAGGATGTAGAATGACCATCATCAACGATCCCAGCCTCTCCATTCTGATTCTGTACCTAGTTCCTGTCGCCTAAGAATCCTAAATAGTTATTAGGTTGCTTTGTGGCTTGTGTTATACAGGAGGTCAAACAAGATGATCTAATGGTCCCCCTTCTGGCCTTAAAATCTATGAATCTGTTTTTTAAGCTTTGCTGTTTGTTGCTGCCTGTTTATTCTCGTTATATTAATAGTAATTTGAGTTTGGGTGTTATTGCCAGGGACTTTATTTTGGTTGGTGTTCCTTTGCCAAGCAAGAAATGCTCAATAAAATGTATTAAACATATATAAAAATAAAGGGGAAAATCATTAAAACTTGTCAGAGTTGAAAAATTGAAACAATTAAATCCTTCATTTTAACAAGCTTTCTTATTCTCCCTCTTTCCCCTCTCCCATTGTCATAGCATCTTTTAAAGGGAAACTCTTGCTTAAAAGTCTCTCAAATGGCATCAGGTATCCTTGTTGAGGAAAGAATCCATCTCAGGTGGTATCTCTGATATTTTGTCATTGATGCTGTTTCTTTTTAAGACAAAACATGTCAAAAACACAAAGGGGAAGAGAGAAAAGAATAGCAACAGACAGGAAAATGCAACTTTTATTCTTGGTGCTTGCAGTTCAGTTACAGGAAGATCATAGGCACAGCACATGGCCGGTGGCCCAGTTAGGTACTGTTGGCAGGCAAGAATTGCTGTTTGCTGTGACCAGTTCAATAAGCTAAGTTCTGAGATGTGACTCTTTGCAACTATTATTCAGGATATAGCTAGAGAGATGTTGATGTTATCCAGTTTCCCCTTCTTGTGTAGTCTTGTCAGAATGTCTAGGAAATAGAAGACCCAAAGATGTGATGAAAAATCCCCAAACCTCCATGTGTGGTGGTGGTGGTGATGGTGGGGATGCCAGTGCTGGTGATAGAATGGATAAAAATTGATTATTTTTTATTTAAATCATACAGGTTTATTTGTTAAAACTAAATCTATTTAAAATAAAATTTAAAACTGGTAACCTATATCAAAGCATAATTTATGATAAATTAAAATTTAAATTAAATACAAAAAATATTATTAAGCAATACATGATTGCTACCAAGTTTTAAAGAGGGTTCAACCACTGAACTACAGGAAGTCGCTGGCTAAGCCCCTGGAACCAGGGTTTGTTGAATTGCTAAAGCAGCTTTGGACAGAAGTAGCCTCTTCTGAAGGTGAAGAGAAAATATTTTCTTCATTCAGTTTATTCAGCTAGTTCAGTTCAATGACTAGTTGATTAAAAATTAAGAAACCAATTGGGAATAGAAAAAAGCAGGAAAGCATGTTTTCCTCTTCCAATCTATGAATAAAACTAGGTGGAAGAGAATGAGATCATCTAGTTCTAATATCTTGAAGGACGTGATGACCAGAAACAATCAGTTCATTTCACTTACAACAAATAATACTTCCTTTGTTTAATAAATCAGCTAATTTTGAATGCAAAACTTGTTTTTGCTAAAAAATAAAATAAAATAAATTTTCTTTTGTATATATCCAAAGGTAATTTTGTTAAAAAAATTAAAATGCTGTTTTTTGTGCATTTTTCCATTGAATTTGAATTGCCATCCAAACTGAGCTTGACACAAATCACAGGTAAAACGTTAAGCATTTAATAAATAGAAAATGGTAAATGATGTATTTCCTAATATAATGTTAAAAATGTAAAAATTAAGAATATAAATAAATGTAAGTTAAGCTATGTAACTAATTAAATAATGTGTATAGATATATTGTATCCTTATGACTAGCAAAAAAAAAAAAAAAAAGCACCAAAATTAATGTTAGTTGAAAATGTTTTTTAATGGTTACCAACTAATGAGAATCAATAACTAAAAAGTACAAATACAAAACATTAAAATCAAAGATATCCATCATGGTTACCTGCTTGCTGGTTTAAATGATTAAAATTGGTGATTTAAATCAGTCCACCTTGTTTGGATAATGTGGTAGTGGTGATGATTATGATGTTACGCCAGTCTTTGTCACACTAAAAGGATTGCTGTCATGCTGAGCTATGTAAGTTGCTCAGTGCTCCTGAGAAAATTCCAAAGAAATCAAAGCCTTGTCCATTGTCACATTTCCACATGGTTCATATGTGAATATGTTTGTCCCCATAGAAAGGCTTGGGTGTGTTGCTGTAACAAATCTGTAATCTCACCAGAAGCCTTGAAACCACCTATTTAGCAGCTCTTTTAGCTCCAACAAACTTTGTTTATATTTCTTTGAATCTGTTTTGTGCTTTCTTTCAACAGTGTTACTGAACAACCCATAATAAAGCTCAACATAACCATAGGGTTGCCAACTTTTTACTCACACAAAACCGAACACCCTTGCTCTGCCCCCTGCCAGTTCCCTCCAGTGAGGCTCCTCCCCTCCAAATGAGGCCTCACCCTCACTCACTCCATTCCCCCCCACACCCGTCGCTCACTCTCCCCACCCTCACTCGCTCATTATCACTGGGCTGGCTCAGGGGGTTGGGGTGTGGGAGGGTGCTGAGGGGTGGGGCCGAGGGGTTCAGAGTATGGGAGGGGGCTCCAGGCTGAGGCAAGGGGTTGGGGTGCAGGTTCCAGAGTGGGGCCAGAAATGAGGGGTTCAGGGTGTGGGAGGGGGTTCTGGGCTTGGGCAGGGCATTGTGGTGCGGGGTGGGGGGTGAGGGCTTTGGCTGGGGGTGTGGGCTCTGGTGTGGAGCTGGGGGATTTGGGGTGCAGGAAGGAGTTCAAGGCTGGGGCTGAGGGGTTTGGAGTGCAGGAGAAGGGTCAGAGCACTGGTGCTGAGGGGGGGTGCAGGCTCTGGGGTGGGGCTGGGGATGAGGGGTTTGGGGTGTAGAGGGGTGCTCCGGGCTGAGACCAAAGGGTTCGGAGGGCAGGAGGAGGGTCAGGGCTGGGACAGAGGGTTGAGGCACTGGAGGGATTGCAGGCTATGGGAGGCACTTACTTCAGGCAGCTCCCAGAAGCAGCAGCATGTTTCCTCTCTGGCTACTACGCGGTAGTGTGGCCAAGTGGCTCTGCGTGCTGCTCCATCAGCAGGTGCTGCTCCTGAAGCTCCCATTGGCCCCAGTTCCCTGCCAATTGGAGCTGCGGAACCAGTGCTTGAGGTTGGGGCAGCGTGTGGAGGGCCCCTACACGTAGGGGCCTGAGGTGGGATATGCCGCTGCTTCTGGGAGCTGCAGGGAGCCTGCCTTAGCCCCGCTGCACCACCGACCAGACTTTTAACGGCCCGGTCCGGAGCCACCAGGGTCCATTTTTGACCAGTCATTCCTGTTGAAAACCAGACACCTGGCAATCCTACATAACCAGCCTTCAAGACTCCTCCTGGTCCTTGGAGTTCTTAAGAATGACACTACCCAACTGGTATTGAGCTGGCCAGCCTTGGATTCGGCTATTATATATGAGGAGAACTTCTTAGTACTGTATGAGTGAGGAAGGCTGACTTTGCATGGCAAATGGAATGTTCACTTAGTTGATACCTTGGCTGAGTTCCTGATGGCAAAGTTAGTTATTATCTAGTTGGTTAGTTGGCAGAGTGATTACGAAGAGCTGATACCGGAACAGTTCCTTTTCCAGACTAAAGGACCCTTTTCTAGATTGAAAGACAGTGTAATGTGATGATTTTCCACCATTAATGTGATTTCTAGGTCGGTTTGATGAAGTTCTAATCCGACATCAAGTGAAGTACTTAGGACTGATGGAGAACCTGAGAGTGCGTAGAGCTGGTTTTGCTTATCGCCGGAAATATGAAATATTCCTGCAGAGGTAGGATTTACAGTAATTGTCTCAAATCTGTTCTCCCTCACCATCTCTGCACTTACGTGTTCAGAACAGGAAGCTTCTATACAGCAAACATGTAGTCTGTTTAACTAGAAGGCCTTGGTTACCAAAATGAATCTCTGTCTGAGGGAGAGGCACTGTGACTCACCCTTTGTACCCTGCAGAAGTGCTCCAATTTACTTCTCATTATAAAGTCTCTCAATTGTTTATTTCCAGATACAAATCACTCTGTTCAGAAACCTGGCCCACGTGGGAAGGACGGCCCCATGATGGAGTGGCTGTGCTTGTGAAACATCTAGGCTACAAACAGGAAGAGTATAAGATGGGCCGGTCAGTTATTTCTTTCTTCCCTAATTTGGGGTTGTGAGTCATAGGGAGTCTGTGTTTAAATACGGACCCTGTGTCTCGAGGGTGGGGGAGAGAGCAGAAGCTCCAGGGGGATGGTGAGGGCAGGAAGTAGGTTCCTTTGGCCTCTTACACATAATCGTACATTTCCATTTCCAGAACAAAGATTTTTATTCGTTTTCCCAAGACTTTGTTTGCAACAGAAGATGCTTTGGAGATACGGAAGCAGAGTCTGGGTAAGTCATACACATTTAACCAGTTGGTTTAGGAGACAGCTATCAGTGTGCTTTGTGTTTTGAATTGACCTATTCTCTGTCAGAATCCCAACCTTGACCACTATTTCTAAGAGAGAGCTCTTTTCTTTTCCAATTTCAGCCACAAAAATCCAGGCCACATGGAGAGGCTTCTATTGGCGACAGAAATTCCTGCACATGAAACATTCAGGTATGTGAGGGCATGGGAAGCTGAATAAGCTTATGGCTAATTACGTGTATAGTTCGAAACCTGTATTCTGTTTCTAGCAAGGGGATGGGTGGAAAGGGGAACAGAAGTTGATCTGAGTTTGAGATGCAAGAATAAAAAGCCAGAAAGCATAGAGTAGAGGGGAATATTTTGGATTATATGGAATTAAGGAGTTCTGTCCAATGTAATACCTTTTGTTTTTATTGTCTTCAGCAATAACTATCCAGTCATGGTGGCGTGGAACCCAGGGACGCCGAAAAGCCGCCAAGAAAAAGTGGGCAGTGGAGACAATTAGACGGTGTGTTTTAAAAAAAGAAAAAATTGTCACATAGATTGTAATGTAGATGGAGATTCTCAAAACCTAGTTTCTAAAAATGAACAGGTGGGGATAAACTGTCTTTTCAGTGTTGTTTCTATGACTTTTTTTAAAAAAACACATTTGTTGAACAAAGCTCAAGAAATGAGGGAATTTGCCTGTTTTCAATAACACAAGAATTCTGGTTCCTCAGTGGAATAGAGAAGTTGGTGGATCTGTAGTTATTTTCATACACTTAAGACTATGATGCGAAGTTTGAGTATGGTGGCTGAAAACAAGCACTGCTTTTCCTATATGCCAGCACAGATTACAGATCTCTAATACAAACCTCTAAAACTGGGTTCCAGTGCAACAGGGGAACTGAAACATTACCCCTGCATTTTTTTATATATGTGGAATCCTCTATCCCTATGGACAGTTTCCCTGTACTATCCGCTCTCAACCTTATATGCC
Source organism: Chelonoidis abingdonii (assembly GCF_003597395.2). Taxonomy (NCBI): domain Eukaryota; kingdom Metazoa; phylum Chordata; order Testudines; family Testudinidae; genus Chelonoidis; species Chelonoidis abingdonii. The sequence goes on from NC_133788.1 coordinate 24,823,303, forward strand.
CTGGGAGATGTTTACAGAGCACATGTTCTCAGTTCTTCGCAGATCCCTGCCCAATTCCCATTCCTTTGCAAAGTGTGTCTTCTGTTTGTCTGACGGTTTCCAATTAATTTGTTTTTTTCCCTGCAGATGCTAAATTTCTTGTTTATAGTCAATTGCCTTCAGTAATGGGGGCATAGGAAGTCTTGGTGTTAAACAGGTTTGTTGTAGAACCATAGATGATTAGAGTGGAAGAGACTTAGATTCTTTAGTCGAATAATCTGTATCAAACCAATCCATAATGGTTACTGATCTACCTTCTTCTGCCCATTCAGGTTTATTAAAGGTTTTATTTACCGGAACTACCCTCGCTGTTCAGAGAATGAATACTTCCTAGATTACGTTCGCTACTCCTTTTTGATGAACCTCAAACGCAATTTACCAAAGAATGTTTTGGACAAATCATGGCCAACTCCCCCTCCATCACTCTGCGAGGTAGGCAGAAGAAAAAGAGGAGGAGTTGACTACTTTGCGTAGACAGAGTCCTGCACTGTAGTTTCAGTTACTGAAGGCCCTGGGTCACACACATGTCACTGAGAGAGCAGTGAAACCTGTAGAACCTTCATTAGTAGCGGTGATGTGTGAGAAAGAAAGAACTATGTGTGACTCTCATTCTACACTGAAGTAGTAGAACTGGCAGCAAAAACAACCAAAACATAGACTCATAGACTCTAGGACTGGAAGGGACCTTGAGAGGTCATCAAGTCCAGTCCCCTGCCCTCATGGCAGGACCAAATACTGTCTAGACCATCCCTGATAGACATTTATCTAACCTACTCTTAAATATCTCCAGAGATGGAGATTCCACAACCTCCCTAGGCAATTTATTCCAGTGTTTAACTACCCTGACAGTTAGGAACTTTTTCCTAATGTCCAACCTAAATCTCCCTTGCTGCAGTTTAAGCCCATTGCTTCTTGTTCTATCATTAGAGGCTAAGGTGAACAAGTTTTCTCCCTCCTCCTGATGACACCCTTTTAGATACCTGAAAACTGCTATCATGTCCCCTCTCAGTCTTCTCTTTTCCAAACTAAATAAACCCAATTCTTTCAGCCTTCCTTCATAGGTCATGTTCTCAAGACCTTTAATCATTCTTGTTGCTCTTCTCTGGACCCTCTCCAATTTCTCCACATCTTTCTTGAAATGCGGTGCCCAGAACTGGACACAATACTCCAGTTGAGGCCTAACCAGCGCAGAGTAGAGCGGAAGAATGACTTCTCATGTCTTGTTTACAACACACCTGTTAATGCATCTCAGAATCACGTTTGCTTTTTTTGCAACAGTATCACACTGTTGACTCATATTTAGCTTTAACATAAGTTAATGTGTATACTGAGCATCTTTGTGAAATTACAAAAATGAAATGACTGTTGATTATTTAATTTATTTTACGTATAATTATTAGTGAGGTCAGTAAGTGACACTAAAAATGGAATCCAGTTATGACATTGTTAAAAAGCAACTTTTCAAAGTAGAACTGCACTTTTAACGCATTGGGTATGATTTTCAGAAATGCCTAAGTGTCTTAGTATTTCAAGTGTTGGACAGATATCATTTAGCTCAGAATAAAATTTTCAAAAACACCTCAGGGACTTCTGTAGGCATTTTTGACAATTTTACTCATTTTGTTCTGAGTTAAATGGCTTTTGCCTGAATGGTTAAAATGGGCTGAAAAGCAATGGAATGTATTTGATTACCCATAAAGAAAGTAATTAAACTTTGTTTTCCTGTCCAGTATATTATTTTATGTTTTGAAGAGTGGCCTCTAACCCAGAAAGGTGACAGTGCCCTGGATACATGCTTTCTCCACCTGAAAGTTCACTGAGCTGCAATATAATCCCATAAAATCTTACCTAAAAGCCCCATTTTCATGACATTTTCCAAAAAATTTGCTCCTGGGAGTGGATCTTCTTGGCCCCTTAAGATTCTTGTGTGTGCCTTGTTTGGCTCATAGGTACCTCCAGAATAGGCTGGAGGATGTGAAGAGGAAAATTCCCAACCCCAAGCCCAAACAATCTGGTTGGAGTACAATGCAGGACAAACTGTCTCAGCACAGTGCAATAGATTACTTGTTTTTAATTTTAAAAATATTTCTGCAATAACATACAGTGTTGAAGATGAATTGTCCAAATTCAGCCTTGCATTTTCTGCATTCTTATCTCTTCTCTGTTCTCTCCTTCTATTCTGTTAGAATTGTTTTGCCTTTGTTCAACTGAAAGCCATCTTCACTTACCATTTACTTCTTTAGGTATCTCAGCTCTTGAGACAACTGTATATGCAAAACATGGTGTGGAGCTACTGCAAGAGAATCAGCCCAGAATGGAAACAGCAGGTGCAGGACATTTACGTTACTTACCAGATCTCTCAAGTATTGCTAAGGACAAAAGGTGGGATCTGCACAGGCACTTAGATGCCCAGAAAAATCATAGGAATAGCACTGTGATCCACAAAGCCAAGTTAGAAACCTAGGCTCCATATATAATGAATGGGTAGAGATGGGTACCTTAGAATGTGATCTACCACACTAAGTAGGGAGCCACATAAACTAGCCAATGGGCAATACAAACTGGGGGTGGGGACGAGGAGTCCTCAGCAGACTTAGGGACGTATTTCTGCTTAGTGATCAGTGATCCACAAACTGCCTGGAGTCAGGTGGCTTAGGCACCTAAAGTATCTTGTGGGAATGAGTTAGGCAGCTGTTGTGCCCCACGCAAAAGGGGGAAGTGGGGAGGATTGGTGGTGCCCACTTTTTAAGTTTTAGCCCAATGGCTAGCAGATTTGCTTGAGATATGGGAGACCCAGAGTCAAGTTCCCCTTTCCTGCCAGAGGGGAAGAAAGGATTTGAACAGGGGCCTCCAGGCTCTCAGGAGGGTGCTCTGACCTCCGAACTATGGGATATTGTGATGTGAGGCTCCTTCAACCTCTTCTGTTGAAGCTGTTTCACTGTTAATAAGTGATGAACAAGTGATTGGAGCAGCAGAACGGGATCCTGGGTATCCCACTCCCATACCCCCAGTGCGTGGCCTAGCCACTGGACTACAGAGGTATTCTCCCTTTCTTTGTCCCAATGACTATTTACTAACCACTGGGCTAGATGTTACAAGGTAGGTGCTGCTGTAGCTTCCTCCGCCATCACCTCCTTCCCTGGCAGCCAGATTTTGAATGGGACCTGATCTGGTAGACAGCCTGTGAGCACACCTACCAGATCGGGCCTCACAAGTGACTTAGGCAGCCAAACGCTTATCTTCTCCCAGTTTATGAATCACTTTGGGGCTTAGGTGTCTGGACACTTAGAGGGAGGCAGCAGTGAGCATCCCAGAGGCAGAAACATAGGTACCTAGGGAACCTTTACTCTGACAACTTAGGTGCTGAGTGAGTTTAGGCACCTACACAGTTTTTGGTGGTAGTTCTGTGGATTGCACTGGTGCTAAAACTGGGACTTAGGTGCCTAAACCTGGTATTCTGAAGCCCAATATGGGTTTTAGGTTCCTAAGTAGTTTTGCAGATCTGGGGCCTAGCAGTTTTTCTCAATTAACATTATTTATTATAGGTGAAGTAGGGGCTGGGGGATTGATAGAGGGGAAAGGAGATAAGGCATTGGAAAGCGGTTGAATGGGGGGCAGAGGCAGATAAGATCAGATGGAGGAGAGGGCAGGAGTCCCAAGAGGGTAGCTAGAAGCAGCAGGGAAAGAGGGCATCTTGGGAGGAAGAAGCTGTCATCAAATGCCCACTGACAGTCAGTTTCACAACTGTCTCATCATCTTTTAGTGGCTAGTCCACCTAGAGGATAACGGCCTACTACTGCTACTAGTTAGTTCATCAGCTCAAGTGATAGTTTTGTGCTACGGATCTAAAGGTCCCAAATCCTACTGCTGATGAAGCTGGAGGTTATTACAGTTCCATGTGCTGTAATTTCTGGTGGGGTTTTCAGTTTGCTTTTAAAATCAATTAGGAAATCAATTCCCAAAAACTACATTAAAAGAACATTATGGTTGCAAATGGTTGCAAAGTGAAGTACTCAAAATTTAGGTTGCCTTGATGCATGTGTATTTTGATATAGTCTTTCACTGGAAGAAGTTTGTTTTGAGGAGCAATTTGACGTATGGTAACTCAGATCAATTAGGGAAGAGAGTCCTGGGGTAGAAACAGCCATATATAACCCAAATAAATAGAGCATAGAAAATATTAAATATGTGCAATATAACTGAATTACCACTGGTGTTAGCACCTTAGCATTTGCATTTTCTGACTTTGGACTTGTCTACACAAATAATTAGTTTCCTTTCAAGTGCTGGTCCCTGTGTGTATTCCACTGTGGGATATACATGTGCTCTACAAATCTGAGATAGGATTCTTTCCAGCAGTATCCATTGCTCAACACCGTCACCATTGCTTTCTTCGTGCTCTGCGTTAAGGGAACAAGGGGTTATGCAATCCAGCTGCTTCTCCAGTTCCTTCTTACCACCACATGATCAGAGTCAGAACCCTTGTGTCCAGAACTGATCCTTGGTTTCAGTCTGTAAATACAGTGTTAAAAATGTGTTTTTAGTGTTAGTTTACTTAATGTAGATAGTTAATACCTTCCCCACCCCAGGGAGCCTCCCCTGCCTCCTCAGTGTGGAATTTGGATTATGCCTAGGCTTTTTAAATCTGTCTCTTCTGCCCTCACTCCTCTTCGGTCCATGGCAAGTACCAACAATGTCTTTATTGCCTAGGAGAATGCTACATCTCTGCACAGTGCAGTATTTGCCACTCCTTATCCAATCAAACTCGGCAAGTGTGGGAACTCTGGTTTAAGGAACATATAATGGAGTGTGCAATGAGAGACTCTGCCAGACATCCAGGAGCACACATCCTAGCACCATATTGTCTGACCAGGTCTTAAAGACTTATTTCCTGAGCCTCATGGCCCTGGCCAGAAAGCTCATAAAACCAAGATTGCCTAGATACCAGCCTCGGCATTAACAATGGCACCAGCTCTGGTACCAACCACAAGTAAACACAGGGATCCGAAGCACGGGAACTGTTGGTATTGGTTAACGACTATTTGGTGGAAGCCCAGTGCATGATCGGTACCACCTCAGTCCCATAAAGAATCACTGATCACTAAAACCCTTCCCACACCAGTTCCAGAAATATGGGGAGACAAGACTCCATGCCCTTCAAGAAGGGTAGAGAGACACATCTCACCAGAGGATATTTCAGTCCTCCTAGACCTGCAGTTTCCCTTACTGATGGAACTAACCCTTACCAGGAAGATTCTGACTCCAACAGACAAAGCAGACTTTGGGAAGAGAAGTTCATCCCCTATCCCATCTGTTTCATCTGCACTGAGGGCACTGTCAGTGAAAATGGACTCAATTTTTTCCTCATTCGGGCTTCAAGAGCAGATCTCAAGAACTTAAAAAAGAAAATTGGGGTAAAGGATGATAAAAGCTTGCATCATGAGCAAATGAGAGGTGGGAGTCAATGGCTCAATAATGCATAAGGATTGATAATTGAGGCGAGCTAGGCTGTAGAGGACCTTAAAGCTAAAGACCAGTGATAAACCAGCTCTGAACGAGGGTGCCAGGGGAGGCTACAAAAGGGAGAGCAGGTACTCCCAAGACAGGTGGGTAACCTGAAGTTAAACTCCCCAATCGGTCAATCGGAGCAGGCTGCACGGAGGGGACTGAGGGATGGTGAAGAAATTTGGCAGCATGTCACCTCCAGAAGAAGAAAGAGGAGCATCCATGTACCAGCAGTGGAGATACAGATGAGCAACCGTTTTTATGTTCTCTCCACAGGTACTAATGCAGAGAGTGGACTAGATGATACATCTGAGGGAAGGGAGCAGAAGGAGACTCCACCAATTGGAAGGCATGAGATGCACTGTCCTAGGGATGGGGTTCCGTGACCACCACTCCCAAGAGGAGGAGGAGGGTGGTGGTGGTTGGGGACTCCCTCCTCAGGGGGACTGAGTCATCTATCTGCCGCCCCGATTGAGAGAACGGAGAGGTCTGCTGCTTGCGAGGAGCTAGGATTCACGATATGACGGAGAGACTGCCGAGACTCATCAGGCTCTTGGATCGCTACCCCTTGCTGCTTCTCCATGTGGGCACCAGTGATACTGCCAGGAATGACCTTGAGTGGATCACTGCAGACTACGTGGCTCTGGGAAGAAGAATAAAGGAGTTTGAGGCACAAGTGGTGTTCTTGTCCATCCTCCCTGTGCAGGGAAAAGGCCTGGGTAGAAATCATCAAATTGTGGAAGTCAACGAATGGCTACGCAGGTGGTGTTGGAGAGAAGGCTTTGGATTCTTCGACCATGGGATGGTGTTCCAAGAAGGAGGAGTGCTAGGGAGAGACGGGCTCCACTTAACGAAGAGCGGGAAGAGCATCTTCACAAGCAGGCTGGCTAACCTAGTGAGGAGGGCTTTAGACTAGGTTCACCAGGGGAAGGAGGCCAAAGCCCTGGGGTAAGTGGGGAAATGGTATACCAGGAGGAAACACGAGCAGGACAGTGCAAGAGGGGAGACTCCTGTCTCAGACTGAGAAAGCGAGACAATCAACGAGTTATCTTAAGTGCCTATACACAAATGCAAGAAGCCTGGGAAACAAGCAGGGAGAATTGAATCTGCACAGTTCAAGAACTATTGTGATGAATACAGAGACTGTGATAACTCACGTGACTGGAGTACTGTCATGATGGATATAAACTGTTCAGGAAGGCAGGCAGCGGAGAAAAGTGGGGAGTTGCACTGTATGTAAGAGAAGCAGTATGACTGCTCAGAGCTCTGGTATGAACTGCAGAAAAACTGAAGTCTCTGGATTAAGTTTAAGATGGGAATAAGATGATGTGGTGGAGTCTGCTATAGACCACCAGACCGAGGGATGAGGTGATGAGGCTTTCTTCCGGCACAACTAGCAGAAGTTATAGATCGCAGGCCCTGGTCTCATGGAGACTTTAATCCCCTGATATCTGTGAAAGAATGCAGCAGTGCATAGACATCAGGAAGTTTTTGGAAAGTTGTAGGGGACAGTTTCCGGTGCTAGTGCTGGAGGAACAACTAGGGGCAGAGCTTTCTAGACCTGCTGCTCACAAACAGGAAATTAGTAGGAAGCAAAAGTGGATGGGAACCTGGGAGGCAGTGACAGAGAAATGTCAGTTCAGGATCCTGACAGAAGAAGAAAGAGGCAGCAAATACAGATCCTGGACTTCGAGAAGCAGACTTTGACTCTCAGGAACTGATGAGCAGGATCCTGGGAGATAACATGAGGGGGAAAGGATCCAGAAGTGGCTGTATTTTAAGAATCTTATTGAGTTGCAGGAAAAAAATCCATGTGTAGAAAGAATAGTAAATATGAAGTGCCAGTTGGCTTAACAGTGAAATCCTTGCTGGTCGTAAAGGCAAAAAAGCTACAGAAGTGGAAATTGGACAGATGACAGGAGAGGAGTATAAAATATTGGTTCAGGCATGCAGGAGTGAAATCAGAGGCAAATCACATTTGGAGTTGCAGCTAGCAAGGGATGTAAGAGAACTAAAGGTTTCTTCAGGTATGTTAGCAACAAGAAGAAGTAGGAAGTGGACCTTACTGAATGATGGAGGAACTATGGACAGAGGATGTGGAAAGTAATGTATCATACTTTTTTGCTTGTTTCACAACAGGTCAGCTCCCAGATTGCTGATCTGGGCAGCACAGTATGGGGAGAAGGTGACCAGCCCTCTGTGCAAAATAAGTGTTTCGGACTATTAGAAACTGGATGAGCAAAGTTTGGCCGCGATCACTGCATCTGAGGTCTAAAGGAGTTGTGGATGTGATTGCAGAGCCGTTATCTTTGAACATTCATGCGATCCGGGAGGTCCATGACTGGAAAAAAGGCAAATGTAGTGCCATCTTTTAAAAAAAGGAAGGAGGAGGATCCGGGAACTAAGGCAGTCAGCTCACCTCAGTCCTGGAAAAATCATGGAGCAGGTCCTCAAGAATCATCTGAAGCACTTAGAAGAGTGAGTGATCAAGAACTCAGCATGGATTTACCAAGGGCAAGTCATGCTGACTAACCCAATTGCTTCTATGAGGAGATAACTGGTCTGTGTGATGAGGGGAAATCAGTGAATGTGGTGTTCTTGAATTTAGCAAAGCTTTTGATATGTCCCATATTATTTGCCAGCAAGTTAAAGTAGTATGGCTGATGAATGACTATAAGGTGGATAGAAAGCTGGCTAAATCGTCAGGCTCAACGAGTAGAGTCAACGCTCATGTCTCATTGAGCCAGTTTTCAAGCGGATTCCCAGGGTCGGTCCTGGGGCGATTTGTTCAATATCTTCATTAATGATCTGGAGGATGGCGTGGACTGCACTTCAGCAAGTTTGCAGATGACACTAAACTGGGAGGATGGTGCACGCTGGAGGTAGGGATAGCATACAGAGGACCTAGACAAATTAGAGGATTGGCCAAAAGAACCTGATGAGGTTCAACAAGGACACTGCAGACTCTTGCACTTAGGACGGAGGAATCCCATTCACTGTTACAGACTAGGACCAAATGGCTAGGAACCGTTCTGCAGAAAAGGATCTAGGGTACAGTGGGCAAGAAGCGATATGAGTCAACAGTGTGCCTTGTTTCCAAGAAGGCTAATGGCATTTTGGGCTGTATGTAGGGCATTGCCAGCAGATTGAGACTGTATCATTCCCCTCTATTCGACCATTGAGCCTCATCTGGAGTACTGTGTCCAGTTTTGGGCCCCACACTACAAGAGATGTGGAAAAATTGGAAAGTCCAGTGGAGGCAACAAAAATGATTAGGGCTGGAGACGATACTTACGAGGAGAACTGAGGAACTGGATTGTTAGTCTGCAGAAGAGAGAATGAGGGATTTGATAGCTGCTTTTACTACTGAAAGAGGGTTCCAAAGAGATGGATCTAGACTATTTCAGTGGTACTGATGACAGAACAAGAGTAATGTCTCAAGTTGCAGTGGGGAGTTTAGGTTGGTATATTAGGAAAAACTTTTTCACTAGGAGGGTGTAAATCACTGCAATGGGTTCCCTAGGGAGGTGGGGAATCTCCATTCTTAAGGTTTTTAAGGCCGGCTTGACAAAGCCCTGGCTGGGATGATTTAGTTGGAATGTCCTGTTTTGCGCAGGGGGTTGGACTAGATGACCTCCTGAGGTCCCTTTCAACCCTGATATTCTATGATTCTATGAAACTATGCTTCTGATCTCCCACACTAGTTATCAAGAAGCAAAAAAGAAATCACACAGTCCCCTGTATTCCAGTTCTCTGTCTCCCAATCAGTACCTAGATCCAGTACAGTGAGAAGTTACTTTAAACTCTGCTCACATATACAAAAACATTCTTCTGACCCCAAAAAAGTCAGCCACGTAACCAGGTCAGTATAGGTTTGGCTCTTACCCAAAATACCACACTGCCAGCCAGTTTAGTGTCCAAAAATAAAGGTTTATTATAAAGAAAAGGGAAAGAACAAGAAGAGAGATGTTAAATGGTAAAGCAGTTACATACATATAATGACTTCAAAGTCCATATATCAAGTTCCTAGCAGTATAGGCGAGTCTGGCTTGAAAGTCCCCCTGGATCACATCCACAGCTTGGATGGGTCATTCAGTCCTTTGCTCAAAGCATCAGTTTGTAGCAAAGTTCCTCCAGAGGTGAGGTAAGCAGGATTGAAGACAAAATGGAGAAGATGCAGCTACCTTTTATAGCCTTTTGCCATGCGGCCTGTGCTTCCTCTGTTTCAAACACAAGCTGCCCAGCACATGGCTTCAAAACCTTAGAATTCTGTCCATAGGCATGTCTGTCTGAGTCATAACATGTATTTGCCTTCTCTCAGTGGGTCAGTTGTATAGCTAATGGTCCTTAATGGCAGTGCTGCAGATGCCAAACTGTCTGGAAGTGTCACCCAGAAGCATAGAACAGGTTTGGAATACAGACAGACAGACATATCTATAACTTATAATACAAAGGTGATATAAACATACAAATGAGATTATCATATCTGGCAAATTATAACATTTTTTGCAGATATCTTACATGGCATATCTGGAACAACTCATTGCAATTTTACGATATTAGTATTCATAATATCCTCAAGTGTCCCCCAGCATCGTGGGGAGGAAAGCACAAGGGACCAGAGGATGAGGGGGGTATAATATAATCAAAACAATTCGGTGGGAAGATGATAGGATCATTTTGAATGGATTTGAGAAAATGGATGAAGCTGTAGGGATAGAAGAAAAGGAATGGCTCTTCTAAGTGTCTATGTGTAAGATAGGTAGCGTATTTTTTGTCACACACACATTCTCACCCTCTCTTACATACACACACACACACACAACTCCGGAGTGGTAATCTTACAAGAGATGCAGAATAGTAAGGCTAGTCATTTTCCCTTTCCACAATACTCCTAAAGCTATGCAAATCAGATGTGTGAATGAGCAATATTCCAGTCCAACAGCTCTCCAGATTGCATGAAAAGATCCATGTAAATTCACATTGATATATTGAGTCATTGAGAATAATAAACCACCAATGAGATTCCATTTCCTGCATGCAATAGCTCTGTGAAAGCAGATAATGAGAAATAATATTAAACATGTGGGACGTTGCTAAAATATCTCCTAAATATGTTATATTTTAATTTAAATACAGTTGGTTTATATTTACATAGCTCTAGTTACATACCTTACAAAGGCCCTTAAAACACTAAGCACACCTAGTAAAACATTACAGGTAGGCAAATTCCTAGAGGAGGAGACTGCAACGAAAATTGCTGGCTACAAATCTCTGAAAATGTCTGACTAATGAATTGTGCAGGGAATGGCTGGTTAGTGTAGATATGGCTGTGCCAGTTTGCACAGATCTTCAAAATATTGTTCTCAGTAGCTTGTTTTATTAAAAAAAGCATCTTTGTCTTGGAGACTTATAGATAGGACCCTACCAAATTCACGGCCATGGAAAACACGTCACGGACTGTGAAATCTGGTCATTTGCCTTTACCCTATGCTATACAGATTTCACGGGGGAAACCAGTGTTTCTCAAATTGGGGGTCCTGACCGAAAAGGGAGTTGTGGGGGGTGGGGTGTCACAAGGTTATTTCGGGGAGTGGGGGGGTTGCGGAATTGCCACCCTTACTTTTGCACTGCATTCAGAGCTGAGTGGCCAGAGAGTGGTGGCTGTTGGCCAGTTGCCAGCCCTGAAGGCAGTGCCTCTGCCATACCATACCATGCCATCCTTACTTTTGCGCTGCTGGTGGCAGAGGCTCTGCCTTTGGAGCTGGACTCCATGCCAGCAGCTGCCGCTCTCCAGCTGCCCAGCTCTGAAGGCAGTGCCCCCACCAACAGCAATGTAGAAGTCAGGGTAGCAGTACCACAACCCCCCTCCGCCCCCAATAACCTTGTGATCCCCCATCTCCTTACTGGGTGAGGACCCCTACAATGACAACACTGTGACATTTCAGGTTTAAATAGCTGAAATCATTAAATTTATGACCGTGAAGTTGACCAAAATGGACTGTGAATTTGGTAAGGCTCTACTTATAGATGTGCTTTTGAACTATGAGAGTTAGGCAACATGACTTATCTACAATGTTTTTAACAGTTAGCCCTCTAAATAATTTGCAGCAAAAATGTGGCATCAGGAAAATTAGGTTATTGACAATGCTGTTGCCTGCATTAAATTATTGCCACATCATTTAAAAGTCTCTGCGTGGCTGTTTTTGTTCCTTGTTCTGTGCTAGATCTCCCACTTGGGCCTTGGCAAGCTGAACAGAATGCTGTTTTTTTGCCAACTAGTTAGCAATGGCTATCCCTCAGGACTGATACTTTCATCTTTTTCATCTATGAAGTATTTAGTATACTTCAGGTATACACACACTGCAACAAAACATATGTATTATTGAGTCACAGAGCCTGGGTCAGTTGATTTGGGCTTGCAAGTTTCAGGCTGCAGGGCTAAAAGTTGCAGTGTCACCGGTCAGGCTTGGGCCTGAGCTCAGAGACCCTTCCCCCTAGGAGTTTCAGAGCCCAGGCCCCAGCCCCAGCCCAAATGGCTATGATGCAATTTTTAGCTCTGCAGCCTGAGCCTCATGTGCCCGAGTCAGCTAACCCAGGCTAGCCATGGCCATGCTGCATATCTTTTATTGCAGTGTACACGTACGCGTTGGGTGCTGTACAAATAATAGTTTGTAATGTTCTATTTGTCCTTATGTGGCAAAAGCTGTTACTTTGCAAGGTCATACATCTAAGAACTAAAAATGTGGGCTATGTTTATATGACTGGGGACTGTCCAGGAAAGCAATGCCTCTGAAAGACACGTAGGTGTCATGGTGCATAACCAGCGCAACATGGGCTCACAGTGTGGTGTGCTGGATAAGAGAAGACTTGCTATCTTTAGCTATATAAGCAGGGGACTTCTGAGTGGAAGTAGGGAGTTCTTGTTATCACTGTATACAACATTAACTGGATCATTACTGGAATACTCTGCTCAGTTCTGGTGGCCAAGCTTAAAAAAGGATGAGGACAAAATAGAAGGATTTCATAAAAAGAGCATAAATTACTTCAAGTCTGGAAAATGTACCTTACAATGAGAGAATGAAGCTCAAACTGTTTAGCTTAACAAAGAGCAGGTTAAAAGGTGACCTGATCAGCATCTATAAGTACTGTACCTGCATGGGGAAAAATTGCCAATACCAGAGGATTTTTGTAATCTAACAGACAAAGGCATAAAAGATCCAATGGCTATAAACTGAAGCCAAATAATTTCTCCCTAGATATAAGGCACATATTTTTAATATTAAGATTAACTGTTGGAACAATTTACTTAGGGATACGGTATTCTCCTTCACTTGAAGGCTTTCTATCAAGCTTGGATGTCTTTTTAAAAGATATGCTGCATCACCACCAGAAGTTATGGGCTTACTACAAGCAGTACTTGTTGCAATTCTATGGCCTGTATTATGCAGGAGGTCATACTATATAATCATAACAGCCCCTTCTGGCATTAAAATCTAAGACTCTCTCCTTTATGGAGCTTCTGGAGATAGCTATTGGTCTGTATTTAGAGAATTTTACTCTGTTACACAGATCCAGAAAACTTCTTTTTTTTTTTTTTTTCCTCCTCCTTGCAGTTAGATCAGAAAGTGGTTGCAAGTGAGATGTTTAAGGGTAAAAAAGACAATTATCCTCAGAGTGTTCCCAGACTCTTCATCAACACTCGACTTGGTGAGTAGCACTCAGAAACCTGAACAGGGAATATTTGTACTTTTTCCTCTCTCTCTTTTCTACTCATTTCTCTTCCTGCCATAGTGTTACTCCTGACCTTCTCTTTGGTTTCTCTTTTAGGCACTGAAGAGATAAACCCTAAAGTCCTTCAGGTTTTAGGAAATGAAACAATCAAGGTGAGACTTTGTGTCCTGTGATTACTGTGAAGCTTCTGCAATCATTCAGTGGAAGTGAAGTCTTTACCAAGTGTCTGGATTTCCTGACATGATGTATTAAGAATTCTACATTAAATTAGGGAGTATCTATGATAACTCTGTGCTGAGTTGGTAATGTTCCAACTGCAAAAATTGTAGTTTTGAGGTGTGTGTAAATTTGGATTATGTAGTTTTTGGAATTGAAAAGTGGGTTTTCCTGCTGGTGGAGATGATACACTAGGTGAAAGGGGCTAGAGTAGGCCAAAATGCATTATAGCCATGAGTTAAATTTGGCCTTTCAACACCACTGTGAACTGGATGGTATTATCTTCTTGTTGGTGGAGAAACTGAGGTATGGGTTAGGACCAGCTTAAATCAAATAGGCAGGCCTAAAAATAGAAGCCAGAATGCTTGTCTGCCACCCCCATAAACTGTATGCAGTGTTGTTATAGCCATGATGGTCCCATGATATTAGAAAGGCAAGGTGGGTGAAGTAATATCTTTTATTGGACCAACTTCTGTTGGTGAGTCAAATTTTTGAGCTTAGAGCTCATCTTCAGGCCTGGGATTGTATATAACAATGAAAGATATCAAATTCCAGACCTGAAGACGACGACCTCTGTATGAGCTCAAAAGCATTTCTGTCTCTCACCAACAGAAGTTGGTCCAATACAAGGTATTACCTCACCACCACCACCACCAGCACTCTTGTCTCTCTGACTTCCATAAACTGACTAGTCAGTGCTTTCTACATTGGAGGGCAAGAAGTTACTTTTGGAAATCATAACACTTGTTTCAGTATGCAGTTCCCGTGGTCAAGTATGACCGGAAAGGATACAAGGCAAGAGTGCGGCAGCTACTTCTCACTCAGAATGCCATCTTCATTGTTGAAGAAGCCAAAATCAAACAACGAATTGACTATGCCAATCTGACAGGTAAGGCAATTGCAGGACACATGATTTTTGCTCACTTAATGATTATAAGTGGGGGCGAAGACTCCAGATGTCTGTACATAAGAAGACAGTGTTAACAGAGTAGCTTTTTAACTTCAATATCCTAAAACTGGGATTTGCCAAAATGGAGCCCCTACTAGTGTGCACTGTAAATATTCTTTGTACAAGTGTGATTGTTGGGATGATTCCAAAATTGATCAACTACGTACACTTGCTACATGGGAGTGTCACAGTCTCCAAACGCCAGCCAGAGCAGTGTTAATCTCTCAGCTCTTTGGGACATTGCTTAGTTTTCCAGGCCTCAGGCATTTAAAGTTTTTATTGGTTAGGATACACTAGAAAAATGCTAACGACTATTACTCAGAAATAATTTGTACCCAGGTCAGCCCTTGGCTGATGTACTGTGGTCACCACTTGACTTTACCTTGTCTGTGAAATCTCTTCAGACCTACTTACTCCCACCCCCCTTCCCTCTCTTAGTTCCAAAACGCCCTACAGTCCCAGACACTGCAGTCTGCAGCATTATTGCAAGTCTCCTTTCCTCCCTTCTCACCCAGTTCAGGAATTCACCACTGCATTGTTCTAATCCTGACCTCACAGAGTCTTCTACTGCAGACATAGTTGTCAACATTTTTAAAAAGTTTTCAGGGGCAACACCAATTCAGGAGGTTGGGTCCCACAGGACCCTATCATTGCAGGGCTGAGCATGCTTCAGTGAAAGTTAGGTTATTTTAATTTGAATGTCCTAATCTCAGGCTGCAAAATGTTTGTATCTTAGATTTTAATCTGAAATACTTCTAATGCCCATCATATATTAAAAAACAAACACGCTCAAATCCTTTTAAAACAAAATGCGACACTGCACACAGTTCTATACCTGGAAGAGAACGAATCATACATGAGATGTTAATGCACAACTGGAAGGTGCTCAGATACTATGGTGATGAAAACAGTACAAAAACCTACATACAATAGAATTTCTGCATACTTCAAGTTATCTGGGTGGGCCCATTAGGGTGTGTTCAGAGGGAAGACTGTAGGTTCAGTCTCCCCTCATCTCCATCTCAAGGAGAAGATGGCAGGTCTGTTCTCTTGTAACATTCTCTGGGGCATATGTCCTCAGTGAAGTCCTCATTCGCAGGGATAACTTCGGCATTTCCTGACTTTTGTTTTATATTCTCAAACTTAGCAACGCTATTAATATATTTTTATATTTAATGTAAGTTTACATTTTGGGCCAAGCCTTAGTTTCTGAGTGATTATTGGGAGATGGAGACAGAACAATAAGTGGCTGTTTCGTTCTCTTCCAATTGAGACACCATATAACTTGTTTGTCACACACATGACAAATTTCTAAAATGCTTGGAAAATTGATGGAGTCCTTTGTACTCAGTTCAGGCTTCACAAGGACCGCTAGTATTCAGACTGTCTACGCATCAAAATATGTTGGAGTCAAACACCGTTTCTGTTTTGCAGGAATCTCAGTCAGCAGCTTGAGTGACAGTTTGTTTGTGCTTCATGTGCGCTGTGAGGATAACAAACAGAAGGTAGAACCTCATCTGTGTCATTCACTGTCTCACTATCCATAAGTGTTGAACATCCCAAACTGTATGAAACAGCTGCAGGTCCTGAGTTTTGGGGAGGAGAGAGGGAGTATTCAGAAGCGCTAGAGAGAAGATATAAATAGATAGAATGCAGAGTGGTATCTAGATCTAACTTACTTTTGATTTAGCACTGCTTTCTAATTGGGTTGGGTTGTGTTTTTTGTCATTGTCCTGTACTAGGGAGATGGGTTCCCTCATAGATGCCGACTTCCCCTCTGCCCCATGGGTGCTTGACCCCTGCCCCTGGCCCCACCCCTGCACCCACCCTTGCCCTGCCTAAATTCAATCCTCCATCCCCAAGTCCCCACTCCTGCCACCTTCCCTGAACACATCATGTCCTCACTCCTCCCTCTCCCTTCCGGAAAGTCCTAAGCACTGCCAAACACCTGTTGGGGGAGGGCGGACAGGAGCGGGGATGTGATGCGCTGGGGGGGGGGGGGAAGAGGGAGGAGGAGGTGGGGGAGCTTGGCTGCCATGGAGTTGGTGCCTATGGGTTCCCTGATGGATGTCACAGCCGTTTGGATTGGTTCTATGTCTTGGCCTTATTACTAACAGCATCAGAAGTAAGCGTTTAAGTCCGTATCAGGAGATTTATATTATGATATACATGTCCTGGACTTCTCCAGCAAGTGAAGCTCATACAAATACAGACTATCCTGCAGGCCCTTGGGGATAATTCTGGGCTCTTATACACTGAAATAAAATGTTGAAAATTAGTGATTACGAAGATCTTTTATGGCTTTTTTTCAGGGAGATGTTGTACTACAAAGTGATCATGTCATTGAGACACTAACCAAAACTGCCATGAGTGCTGACAAAATCGATAATGTCAACGTCAGTCAAGGCAGGTGAGTTCCTTTTTTGTTCTGAACAGGGTACTGTGTTCAAGCCTTGTTGGGAAGTGAAAAGAGTTACAGTTAATCTAAACAAATAATTGACTTCAAAACCTCCTTAACTAACTGCATGTTACTAATTACTTTCTCACAGAAGTAGCACATTACTTGTCAGTGCTGCATGATGCAACCGTAGCTGTACTGACTATCATGGTAGCTATGACATCATTACTTTTATGTCACTGACAGAGTGATGAGTCACTGTGGTAACATGCAGCCTGTAATATTAGCTAAATACATCTAAGTAAAATAAGTTACAATAAGGAGCACAGTTTGAGTGCTGGCTCAGGTCCATTCCATGTCAGGTGTGTATGCTCGCCACATGCACCGGTGCTTGAAATTTCCCCCCAGTGGAATCCATACGGCCAGCTCCAGCACCCTCTGGTGTTGTGTGCACATTGTCAGTCGCCCTTGTCCTCCTCCCCGTCCTTTCAATTCCTAATTGCTGCCAGTGACAGTGCTGGAAGGAACTTAACTTAGGGACAGGGCGTGCCCCATGTCCCCGGACTTCAAACTGTGTGAGCAGTGCAAGAAGCCCATACCAGTCAGCGATCCCCTCCAGGGCTGCTTGAAGTGCCTGGGGGAGACCAACATGCACAACAGGTGTAGAATCTGAAAAGGATTCAAGCCATACACTAAGAAGGAGTGGGACATAAGGATGAGAGTGCTCGTGCCACCAACACCTTGGGATGAGTGTCCTCTCTAGAGGAAAGCCAGCACTAGGGGCACTGCAACAATCCCCATAGTCATGGCATCGCTCCCCTGCACTGCAACACTCAGCGTCACTCACGCCAGCAGTTTCTGGAGCTGTGCTACCTGTCTTCAGAGACCCACCCAAGTCCTTGGCACCAATCTCTGGACTCTCGGCACTGGTTCCCAGACTCATGGCGACGATCACCAGATAATCATTGTCAGCTTCCCGAGGCATACTGTCAGTCCCCAGAAACTCGGCACCAGTTCCTGAAGCCACAGTGCCGGTCCTCACGGTCCCACTCTGTCACTGGAGCCCTGGCACCAGTCCCAAGCTTGAGGCATCTATCTATCTCCAGAATACTGTTGCTGATTCCCCCGAGCACCATCGCCAGATGTGGCACCCTAATATGGGGCTGCGATACTGCTCCCCAAGTGCGAAGCACTGGACTATCTGGTATGGTGGGGAAATGGGAGCAGCAATGGCATCGACCTGCTTACCGAGGAAAGACCCTTCCTCCTTGGGCTCTAAGGATGAGGAAGTCACAGCGGCTAGGCACACTCTGCAATGCCACCGGGTTTTCCCCCGCGGCCGCCAACAAGCACATGGCTCCAGAGCCAGTGGCCTACACCTGGCAGTTCTGAAACTCGAGGGGGATTCCCCCCATTGCAGAGTCCCAGGTACAATGCTCAGTGCCTGGGGCATCAGAAGGACAGTCAGCAACTGTCTCCTGCCTGGCTCAGACAAGGGATTGCTTCAGGGTACTCAGGAGCCTCCACTAGCTTTGGATGAGGCTGCGCCAGCCAGGAAAGCAGAGTCAGTCCCTTCCCCAGTTCTAGCCTCATCTTCCTCACCCAATGAGGGAGTGACAGGCCAATCACATGTGGTGCCACAGGATGATTTTAAGACACACCAAGAACTACTTAAACATGTGGCCACTAATCTTGGACTGGAAGCAGAGGAGTGTCAGAACCAACCGACATGTTTGACGTCTTGGCTGCAGTGGCCCTATTGAGGGACACCCTGCCTGTCCACGAGGATGTCGTAAAACTGGTCAAGGTCTTGTGGCAAACCCTAGCCTCCCTGTCCTGTTGCAAAGCATGCAGAGAGAAAATACTATGTCCCTGCTAAGAGCTTTGAGTATCTTGATTTCCACCCCTCCCTGAGTTACTTGGTTGTCTGCTGCCAATGAGCAAGATAGTCAGGGTCAAACCAGTTCGGCCCCCAAAAATAAGGACACAAAGAGGCTCGATCTTTTCCGCGAAGAAGTTTATTCAACCGCCAGCCTCCAGTTATGTGTCACGAATCACCAAGTCCTGCTCAGGAGGTATGATTTCAATGTGTGGCAATCCATGGCCAAGTTTGCGAACTCATTGCCACAGGAATGCAGGCAGGAGTTTCTGGCCATACATGAAGAGGGCAAGACTGAGGTGAGGGCTTCCCTCCAGGAGGCCTCTGACAAAGTCAACTCCATGGCCAGAACAATGGCGTTGGCCATTTCAACGAGATGGGCATCGTGACTGCAGTCCTCAGGCCTTTCTGCAGAGGTTCAGCAGTCCATTCTGGATCTCCCTTTTGATGGATTGAGCCTGTTTACTTAACAGATGGACAGCAGGTTGCATGGTCTGAAAGACTCTAGGGCTACATTATGCTCCCAGGGCCTTTATACTCCTGTGTCTGCAAGGAAGCGATTTAAACCCAGCAGCCTCAGAGATCTGTAGGCCAGACCAGGTCAGAGCCCCACCGAAAAAAGCACTGGCCGCATTCACCCAGTGAGGCTCTACCCGATACACACCGGGAAATAAGCAGATATTTTGTGTGTGCCCCCAAGGGCGACCTCCCAGTCTACAACCCAGGAGCCAAGCACACTTATTTTCAAACGGTCTGTTGCCCTACCTCCCTGCTTGGGCCAGTATAACAGTGGATCAATGTGTGCTCAGCACCATAGCAATGAGGTACACCCTCCAATTTTTTTCCAACCCTTCTTCCTCCCACCCTTCCCCTTCCCTCTTCAGGGACTCATCTTATGAGCAATTTCTTGCCCAGGAGATGCAAACCCTCCTGTAGGTGGGGGCTGTATGGGAATTTTCAAAAGAACCGGCAGGGACAGGGTTATACTCCTCCTTTCTGATACTGAAGGCCAAAGGGGGTCTACGACCAATCTTGGCCCTGCGAGGTCTCAACAAATCTCTCAAGAAGTTGACATTCTGCATGGGCTCTTTGGCCTCCATCATCCTCTCCCTGGATCCTGGAGACGTGTATGTCTCAACTTAACGGATGTGAACTTTTCTATTTTCCATGGAAACAGAAGGCTCCTACGATTTGTAGTCGGGCAGATTCACTACCACAGCGACTCTCAGACTTTTGTACTGGTGACCCCTTTGACATAAGACTGAGTGTGACCCCCCCTTATGAATTAAAAATACTTTTATGTATATTTAACACTATTATAAATGCTGGAGGCAAAGCAAGGTTTGGAGTAGAGGTTGACAGCTTGCAACCCCCCCCATGTAATAACCTTGCGACCCCCTGAGGGGTCCTGACCCCCAATTTGAGAAACCCTGCACTACAAGTTTGCAGTGCTCTCATTCGACCTCAAGGTGTTCAAATTTACCCGTACCTTGACAATTGGCTCATCAAGGGTTACTCAAGAGCACAGGTCCGTAGTCCAAGCCGCCTGCCAAGCACTGGGCCTGTTAATAAATGAACAAAAATCAACACTGGTGCCGGTGAAAAGGACAGAGTTTATAGAAGTCTTCGGCTCTACTCACACCAGAGCCTTCTTCCTGGAATCCAGGTTCTGAGCAATGTCGGATCTGATTGCCCAAGTCTCGACCAATCCGCTCTCCACAGCCCAGGTATGCCTCAGACTGCTGAGCCACATGGCAGCATGCACCTATGTGGTTCAGCATTCAAGACTGCATCTCAGATCACTGCAGATGTGGCTGACATCCATCTGCTCCCCAGTCAGGCATCACTTGGACAAGGTCCTCACAATTCCACCACAAATACTTACCTCCTTTGCATGGTGATCGAACCCGCAGAATGTAACCAGAGGAGTTCTGTTTGTAACCCCACGGCTTATGGTGTCAGATGCTCGGCTTGGGGTGGGGAGCCCATTTTGGTCCGTCGGGACTTGAGGCTTATGGTCCCAACAGGAGCTGTTGTTAAATATAGATGTTATAGAGCTCAGGGCCATCCGTCTGGCTTGTGAAATATTCCTTCCCTTGTGCTTGGGCAAGGTAGTGCAAGCAATGACAGATGACACAGCTTCAATGTTCTACGTCAACAAGCATGGGGGAGTGCGGTCATTGGCCCTCTGCCCAGAAACCCTTCACCTGTGAGACTTCTGTATCCAACACGCTATCCATCTGGAAGCCCTGCACCTCGCCTCAACAGGTCCTTCTTCTCTCACCATAAGTGGTCCCCCACCCAGAGGTCATCAGGACTATCTTCCAGAGGTGGGGAACTCCTCAAATGGAGGCAAAACAGAAAATGCCACCAGTTTAGCTTCCTGCCAGGTCTTGACAGCGGTTCACTATCTGATGCCTTTCTTCTGTCATGGGCAGAATGTATACCTTTCCACCAATCCCACTTATCAGCAAGTCCTCCTGAAGATCACGACGGACAAAGCACGAATCATTATGATAGTCCCGCCATGGTCTCACCAGCATTCATGGATTTAGCGGTAGCAGCCCCTTGGATGTTTGTCAACCACCCAGATTTGTTCTTGTGGGACCACAGGCAATTACTGCACCCGAACCTTGCCTCCCTGCACTTGACAGCATGGATGTTGTATGGCCAAGCTTCAAGGAACAGGCCTGCTCCACGCAGGCCCAGCTGGTTCTCTTACAAAACAGAAACCCCTCCACCAGAGTGACGTAGCTGGATAAGCAGAAAATGTTCGCCTGCTGGGCATCTGAATGGAACTTTTCTCCAGCTCAGTCTTCTTTACAATCCATTCTGGAATACCGGCTCCATTTAAAGCACCAAGGTCTGGCACTCATCAGTCAAGGTGCACCTGGCAGCCATATCGGCTTTCCACTCTCACATCCAAGGTAGATCATTCTTCTTACATGCAAGGATGATCAGATTCCTTAAATGCCTTGAAAGACTCTTTCTGCAGGTCCATGACTGGGTTACCTAACGGGATCTCAGCCTGGTCCTCACCAAGCTCACTGGTCCTGCCTTCAAGCCCCTTGCATCATGCTCTCTTACATCTTTTGTGGAAGGTCACCTTCCACGTAGCCATCACTTTGGCGAGACGAACCTCCAAGATTAAGGCCCTGACCTCAGAACCCATTTCTACAGTGTTCTACAAGGACAAAGTCCAACTGCGCCCCAACCCAGCCTTCATGCCAAAGGTGGTATTGCAGTTCCATGTCAGTCAGGGTATCTTCCTGCCAGTGTTCTTCCCAAAGCCACAAAATTCCAACGAGGAGAGGTATTTGCATACTCTGAACATAAGATGTGCCCTGGCCTACTTTGAATGAACAAGTCCTTCTGCAGGTTTCTTCAACTTTTCTTTGTGGTTGCTGACAGGATGAAGTGTTTCCCGGTGTCGTCTCAGAGAATTTTGTCCTAGATCACTGCCTGCTTGTGGATCGAACCACCACTGGAGGAATTTGAGAACCAGAGGAGAGAGCGTGACCAGTCTGTCTGGTCCCGGTTTGGCCTGTACATGGGGAGGGTGGGCGGGAGGGACACAGAGAACAGAATTGGAGAGAATATCCCAATTCTACTGAGCTCAGGACCCAGCGGTCAGAGGTTATTTGAGCCGAGGCATGGTAGAAATGGGATAGACGGTTCAAAAAGGGAGGAGCAGGATACGGGCATTGAACTGGTGCACCATCCTTGGGCGCACCTTCAAAAGTTTGTCTTTGAGCTTGAAGGCTGCTTAGCTGAGCCCTGGCCCTGGCCGGAGGATTGAGATGGCTGCCTCCTGTTACTCCTGCCCTCTTCCTAGCGCAGGCCCCCAGTCAGGACATCATTTTGTCGCAGTAAGCCACCAGACAGTAGGCTAGAGATGATGCCGTGTTTGGTAGAGCAGTGCTTCAGTCTTCAAGTCTGAATTCTGGCCCCTCCTTCTGGGGACTGCTTGGGAGTCACCTACTTAGAGTGAGACTGCTCATATCAATTCCAAGAAGAAAAAACATTTACCTGCCTTTTGTAACTATTGCTCTTCAAGATGTGTTGCTCATGTCCATTCCAAGACCCACCCACATCCCCTCTGTCAGCGTAATCCGACAAGAAGGAACTGAAGAGGTGGCGGGTCGGCAGGGCCCTATATACGCTCCTGGGTGCTCCACAGCCAACCCGATGAGTATTGCTAGGGAAAAACCTTCTGCTGATCATGACACACCTACTTGGAACAACAGTTATGAAAGGTAGGCGCCTGGTTTTTCTTTGAGACGTGTTGGATCATGGAATGGACATGAGTATTCTCCTTCCCCTCTGTCGGAGTTTTGGCAAGAAGGACCTGAGGGGAGGGGCATAGCAGTGTCTTATACTAGCGCATACATGCGTGACTCCACATACCACTGGGGGAAAACTTCAGGCACCAGTGCATGTGATGAGCATATACACCTGACATGGAATGGACATGAGCAACACATCAACAGTTATATGAGAGGCAGGTAACTGTTTTTTGTGAAGTATTTGCATTGTACTGTAGCATTAGCCAAGTGTTGCTGTGCTCAGAGACAGATAAACATTTCCAGTAAAATAGCTACAATTATACTGTTCATGAACAAGTTGGGACTTAGCTAAGGTACCATGTGAGGACTCCTTCCTGTTTCTTTCAGCATAAAATTTACAACTGGGCAAGGCAAAGAAGGAATAATTGACTTTACTTCAGGATCTGAACTGCTCATAGCCAAAGCCAAAAATGGCCACCTTGCTGTGGTAAGTGTCTTTGGGTGTAAGAGTTTGCACAGCTTGAGAAGGAAAGTAATTAATCTAAATGTGTTTAGAAAAGTGGATTTTAAATTATGATAGTCTTTGTTTTATATAGCACCCTTGATGTGTGTCAAGTTCTCTACACAATGCAGGAAGCATTTGCGTTCCAACTTCTCTCCCATTCTGAGACATTTGAGGGCTGTACACCTCTTTTCCTGCAATTACCAGAAATTGTTCAGACTTGGCTAGGCTGCGTCTCTAGCTATAGTGGTGCAGTTCAGTATTCCCACCTTATCTGTTCCAAACCCACATTAGAAACTGTTAATTTTAGAGCAGAAGAAAGAAACAGTCCTTTACCCCAATCTCAGCTCCTCTCTGGGACTGAAATAGCCATACTGCTGCTTGAACAAGACCACTTGTCATACTCCTCCAGATTTGTTCCCCTGTGCTACCATGTCACAGATAAGTCCAAACACACTGAATCTAAAAGGGAAAAGTTCCAAAGTCTCCATCTCAGTTTCAGACTGGCCAAGAGGTCAGTCCTAGAAGGGAAATAAGTCCTACGGTGGAACTATCTAAGCTAGCAGCCCTACAGATTGGGGTTTGAGGAGGGCAAGTGAAAGGGGAGTTACTTATTCACATAAAACAGAAGACTTGTAGGAATTTGGCCAGGACACTGAAACCAGCATCCCTTTTCTGAGCTATGGACATCTTCCATAGTCCCCTCAAGACTCCCATTTGCTCTTATGCCTACATCATGCTATATCCTAAAATTTTATGATTGTCAACCCTATGGGACTGTCCACTAGCATTTGCCCATTAGAACAACTTTGTGGACTGAGTTTCTGCCACATGGAACAAGCAAAGCAAATGTTCCTCCACTGATGTGCCAGACTGCTGGGGTAAACTTCTGGGAGTCTGGCTGAGATTTAAGAAACCCTGACTTTCTGCATGGGCAAATTGGTGCATTTGCTTTCTGATTTACAGAATCTGGCTGAGTTTGTTAGATCAGGACACGTTCTTACTTATTCCATCCCATACAGGATAACACTATTCCAGTCCAGACTTTGGTATCTTCATGGGCTAATTGTTAATGTTTACAGTATCTTTGTTTCCATTCCAATTTCTCCTCAGGTTGCTCCTCGTTTGAATTCTCGATGATAAAATTTGTCAGCAGGACAGGATCTGTTCCGTCGGCAGTCTGGATTGCCTTTTATACCAGTGGCTGGACGTACTTCCCTGCAGTTGTGTTTTTTTGCCGCTTTGCTTGTTTCCTTTAATAGTTACCAAAGAACTGCACTTCCATAAACCAAAGTGAAAACAAAAGAATATAATCTGAAACGACCAACAAAAGAGAAAAAAAAAGCACTTTCTCTTACTGAGCTGGGGCTCGTAAGTGTCATGAACATGGCTGGGCTCAGTGGGAGTCAAGGTTGTTGTTGATGCAGACACCAAGGCCTGAAGTGAAATTACTGTCATGATATGTACAAAAGCATGATCCTAAGAGACACAAAGTGGCAGATCTGTATTGTCCAACTCAATAAAGTGCCATACTTTATCATCAGAGAACAATTTATGCACAATTTTGCTTTGTTGCTTTCTGATGCTTTGTATAAAAATATTAAGAAGCCATATATAAATGAGTAAAATCCTGTAAATATTTTTTTAGCTCAGGGGGTGAGTTGCACTAAGAAAAGCGGAGCTTCTATGGGAACTTTAAAAAACAA
The DNA here is from genome assembly GCF_003597395.2 of Chelonoidis abingdonii. Lineage (NCBI taxonomy): Eukaryota > Metazoa > Chordata > Testudines > Testudinidae > Chelonoidis > Chelonoidis abingdonii. The sequence continues at coordinate 24,848,517 of NC_133788.1, forward strand.
TCATGGAAGGTAATGTAGCAACTGTACTCTTTTAAAGCACCTATCTTTCCTCGTATGCATCCTGCCTTCCAAAGGTGGTGCACCCCCGCCTCAAATGCTGTAGTGCCTGTTTCTTATGCCCACCTTCCCAACATCTGCATGCATGTGTGTAAAAGACTATGCAGACACACACAGCTCTCCCCCTCCCCCGATGCCTGAAAGAACCCTCGGGTGTATTGGCTCTGGCCACATACCTTAGTAGTATTGGTGAGGGATTCACAAGTGACTTGTTCTGCTATAAAAATATACCTCCCCTAAAGCCCTTGCTCTCGCTGCCCAAGTTGCTATGTGCTGCAGTTATTCAGTAATGCCATAGGTAAAATCCCTACACATCAGCAGGGGTAGTTAGGGGTTTGCATTCTCAAAATAAACACAGACCTTAGAAATGGCCTTCCACAAACACTGTTTTAAATGGAACCAGCTTGGCCACGGGATGGCTGCACATTGTGGAATCCTTGCCATTAAATTCCACGCTATAGCATTTTACTCTATAGCTAACAGTGAACTGTGTATGTTAAAATAGTCACCAAAACTGCACAGGGGGAAGGAAGAGCACTGGTGAGGCAGAGTGTTTTTTCTTTTTAAATACATAAACTGAGGAGGAAGAAGCTTGGAGGTAAACTGCTTTCTAGTAAACAAACAGCTGCATCACAGTAAGCTGCAACTGCCACAGTTAAGTCTACTGCTAGTGCAAGGCACCATGTACTTGCCTTCTGTGGGGCAGGGTCTGCCTTCCTAATTGCAGCTGTAATCGGGGCAGTGGCATGCACCCTTTAAGCTCAAAAAACCCAAACAAACATGCTACCCCTGGTATGCAATCAATCAGCTCACACTAATAGTTAGTTTTTTCCCTACTTCTGTGTGTTATCAAACAAACACTGCATCACGCCTGGAATGCTGTACACGCTGTAGTGAATATACTGTAGTAATGCTGTATACACTGATGATTGATAGAATCCCTAAAGTCAGTCCGCTAAAAACATTTTTTTAATAAACACAAAAAGAATGGTTTATTTTAGTTGTGTGTTTTGATTTTTTTTAGCAATATAAAGGATATTCAACAGGTGAACAACACTGTGTTTATTGTTAGCAGCTACCCTAAAAACCAATACAATTCTTACCTTCTAAGGAATGCTGTGCTTCTAAACGTATCATCTGGCAGGCTTGTGCCTGAAGCTTAAGTTGGGTCATTTGGGCAATTATTTGACTGGTAAGGCCAGAAGTTCAGTAGAACACAAAAGAGCCAAGCCCTGCAGTTGGCCATTGCATACCAACACTGCACAAATATAAATGCTGTCTCTGACCCATTGCCATCAGGCCTTTGACTGGTGGAGGCAAAGCGCCCAAGAAGAGATGCCAGTTTGAGCTAAGTGCGGATGATTAAGCTGTGGTCTACGCTAAAAACGTAAGGCAGTAAAAATATGTGACTGAGGGGTGTATTAAGTATGTAAGTCCACATGCCCGAGCAATAGTTTACAGCTGAGGGGTTAGATCAGTGTGACAGTGGTCTGTTAATCAGAAGGCCTCTCATCATGTAGCTACTGCCACTTGGGCAGGTGCTGGACTTGTGCCAAGCACTGTAAGTAGCATCTTCACTAGTGTCTGTCTACACTGCAGTATTTGAACAACTGTAACTGAGGCGAGGTCAGATGAGGATGGATTGTATTGTGGAGTGTGTGTGAGTGAAGGCTGCTAGGGGCTGTGTGCTGGGAGGGAGGCTCAGCTCTGAGTTGGGGGCGGGGCTTCCCTGATTGATTGATTGATTAGGGGTCCTATCTAAGGAGCCAGGCACTCAGGCAGCAGCACAGGAGCCAGCGAACAGAGCTGCTAACAGGGGAGTTTCAGTGGGAGTTTCCAGGGGAGGTTGCAGGGGAGACCAAGGCAGAAAACCCAACAAGCCAGAAAAGGGAAGGGGCAGGGGTCTGCCAGCAGCCCAGTGCTTGTTGGGGGCCTGTGGTGCGCTGTGTGGCGTGGCCTGCCAGGCACAGAGTTGGAAGGCTATGACTGAGACAGAGGCAGCAGTGAGAGACACACTGAGGATGACCGGATGTGGAAGCTGTGGCATGTACATGGTCCTGGAGGGGGCACCTGAAAGGAGTTTTGTCTGCATGA